>NW_004444115.1:3936660-3998260 GCF_000243295.1 Trichechus manatus latirostris
ATAGGACCAACGGTACAGGCCCTAATACATGGCATTAACAGGATACAGATCATAACCATCAACACACAAACCCCAATAGATAAGCTAGATAACTGGGATCTTCTAAAAATCAAACACTTATGCTCTTCAAAAGACTTCACCAAAAAAGTAAAAAGAGAACCTATACTTGGGAAAAAATTTTTGGACAGTACAAGTCAGACAAAGGTCTAATCTCCATAATCTACAAGAAAATCCAACACCTCTACAACAAAAAGACAAAAAAATCCTATTAAAAAATGGGCAAAGGAAATGAACAGACACTTCACCAAAGAAGACATTCAAGCAGCCAACAAACACATGAGGAAACGCTGGAGATCACTAGCCATTAGAGAAATGCAAATTAAAACCACAATGAGATACCATCTCACTCCGGCATTACTGGCATGAATCAAAAAGACTGGAAATAACAAATGTTGGAGGGGCTGCGGGGAGATTGGAACTCTTATGCACTGCTGGTGACAATGCAAAATGATACAACTATTTTGGAAAATGATATGGCGTTTCCTTAGAAAGCAGGAAATAGGAATACCATATGATCCAGCAATCCTACTCCTAGGAGTATATCCTAGAGAAATAAGAGTCGTCACTTGAATAGAGATATGCATACCTATGTTCATGGCAGCATTGTTCACAATAGCAAAAAGATGGAAACAACCTAGATGCCCGTCAGTAGATGAACAGCTAAACAAACTATGGTACATACACACAATGGACTACTATGCTACAAGAAAGAACAATGATGAATCTGTGAAACATCTTATAACATGGATGAAACTGGAGGACATTATGCTGAGTGAAATATGTTAGTCACAAAAGGACAAATATTGTATGAGCTGTCTATTGTCAAAACCCATGAAAAAGTTCACACGAAAAAAGTAACAATATTTGTTGGTTACCAGGTATGGGAAGGGTGGGGTGGAAACACTAAATAGGCAATAGATAAGTGGCATCTTGGGTGAAGGGTGAGACAGTACACAACACTGGGGAAACCAGCACAACTTGTACTGGAAGCTCCATAGACACATCCAAATTCCCTGAGGGACTGAATTGCTGGGTGAAGGGCTGTGGGGACCATGGTCTCGGGGAACAGCTATCTTAATTGACATAACACAGATTATAAAGTCAGTTTTCTACATTCTACCTTGGTTAGTAGTGTCTGGGGTCTTGAAAGCCTGTGAGCAGCCATCTAAGATACTCCACTGGCCTCATCCCTTCGGAAGCAAGGGAGAATGAAGAGAACAGGATACAAGGAAAAGATTAATCTGAAGGACTAATGGACCACAGCTTCCAAGGTCTCCACCAGACTGAGTCCAGTACAGCTAGATGGTGCCTGGCTACCACAACTGTCTGATCTGACCGGGATCACAGCAGAGGTTTCTGGACAGAGCTGGAGAAGGATGTAGAGCAAAATTCTAACACACACAAAAAAGACCAGATTTACTGGCCTAAAGGAGACTGGAGAAACCCCGAGAGTATGGTCCCCAGACACCCTTTTAGCTCAGTGGTGAAGTCACTTCTGAGGTTCACCGTTCAGCCGGGTAGTGGACAACAGCATAAAACCGAATGTGACTAATGAGGCACAGCAGTCCAGCGACAAGGGCTAGAAGGCTGAGGGGACAGGAAAGCTGGTGATAGGGAACCCAAGCTTGAGTAAGGACAGCGTTCATGTGTTGTGAGGTTGTTAACCATTGTCATAGGGCAACATGTGTACTAACAGTTTAATGAGAAACTATTTTGATCTGTAAACCTTCATCTAAATTGAGAATAGCAGCACAATCAGAAGAGTGTAGTCGATGTCAGTGAACTGTGCGTGTAGAAATTTTTGAAATGGTGTATCTTTGGCTATGTATATTTTCACCAAAAAAAAAAAAATAGTGGAGAAGGGAGAGGGTTGACATGTCGTGGGCTTGTTAGCCAATGTTACAAAACAATATGTGTACTACTGTTTAATGAGTAACTGTTCTGTAAACTTTCACCCGAAATACAATAAAAAGAAAAAAGAAAAAAAAAATCAAACACTTATGCTCATCAAAAGTCTTCAACAAAAAAGAAAAAAGACAACCTACAGACTGGGAAAAAAATTTTGGCTGTGACAAGTCCAATCAGTGTCTAATCTCTAAAATCTACAAGATACTGCAAAACCTCAACAACAAAAAGGCAAATAACGCAATTAAAAAATGGGCAAAGTATATGAACAGGCACTTCACCAAAGAAGATATTCAGGGAGTTAACAGACACATGAGGAAATGCTCATGATCATTAACCATTAGCGAAATGAAGATCAAAATTACAATGAGATATCATCTCACCCCAACAAGGCTAGCACTGATCCAAAAAACACAAAGCAATAAATACTGAAGAGGTTGTGGAGAGACTGGGACACTTATACACTGTTGGTGGGAATGTAAAATGGTACAATCACTTTGGAAATCGATTTAGCACTTCCTTAAAAAGCTAGAAATAGAAGTACCATTCAATCTAGCTATCATGCTCCTTGGAATATATCATAGAGAAATAAGAGCCATCACACGAATAGATATATGCACACCCATGTTCATTGCAGCACTGTTCACAATAGCAAAAAGATGGAAGCAACCTAGGTGCCCACCAATGGACGAATGGATAAACAAATTATGGTATATCCACACTATAGAATACTATGCAATGATAAAGAACAAAGATGAAGCCATGAAACATTGTATAACTTGGAGGAAGCTGGAACTTATTACCCTGAGTGAGTTTAGTCAATCACAGAAGGACAAATAGTGCATAAAACCACTATTAGAAGAACGCAATAAAAGTTTTAAACACAGAAGAAAACATTCTTTGATGGTTATGAGGGTGGGAAGGGAGGGTGAGGGTTATTCACTAACTAGATAGTAGATAAGAATCATCTTAAGTGAAGGGAATGACAGCACACACTACAGGGGATGTCAGCACAACTGGACTAAACCAAAGCTAAGAAGTTTCCTGAATACAATCAAATACTTTGAGAGACAGAATGGCAGGGGTAGAGGTCTGAGGACCATGCTTTCAGGGGACTCTAGGTCAACTGGCATAACAAAGCTTATTAAGAAAGTGTTCTGCATCCTACTTTGGTGAGTGGCATCTGGGGTCTTAAAAGCTCACAAGCAGCCATTTAAGATCCATCAATTGGTCCCAACCACCTGGAGTAAAGAAGAATGAAGAACACCAAAGACACAAGGAAAGTAGGAGCCCAAGAGACAAAATGGCCACATAAATCAGAGACTTCATCAGCCTGATACCAGAGGAACTAGATGGTGCCCGGCTACCACCAATGACTGCCGTGGCAGGGAACACAACAGAGAGTCCCTGACGGAGCAGCAGAAAGATGGGTTGCAGAACTCAAACTCTAGTAAGAAGACTAGACTTAATGGTCTGACCAAGACTGGGGGTACCCTGTAAAGCACTGCCCCTGGATTCACTATCAGCCCAGAACTAAAACAATTTCTGAGGCCAACTCTTCAGACAGGGACTGGACTGGACTGTGGGACATAAAGTGATACTCGTGAGGAGTGTGTCTCTTAGCTCAAGTAGATACAAGAAAGTAAACAGGCAGCTTCTGTCCGGAGGTGAGATGGGAAGGCAGAGAGGGTTAGGAGCTGGTTGAATGGACATGGGGACTCAGGGGCGGAAAGGAGGAGTGTGCTGTCGCAGAATGGGGTGAGCAATTAGGGTCACATAACAATGTATGTATAAAATTTTGTATGGGAGACTAACCTGAAATGTAAACTTCATTTAAACTACAGCAATAAAAAAAGAAAAAAATTAAATAAAAAATGTATTCTTTGTCATTGCTTAGAATATACACAGCAAAACATACACCAATTCAGTAGTTTCTACAATCACTATTCAGTGACATGTATTGCATTCTTTTAACTGTGCAACCATTCTCACCCTCCTTTTCTCAGTTTTTCCTCCTTCATTAACATAAACTTGCTGTCCCCATATGTTTTCTAACTAATCTTTCAAGTTGTTGTCAATTTGATCCCATATAGATAAATACTGAAAGAGCACAATGCTCAAGGCAGATATTCTTTCTAATTAAGCTAAAGTATTGTTTGGTTTTAAGAAGTCTTCAGGGGATATTTTTGGTTTAAGGTTTAAAGATTATCTCAAGGCAATAGTTTCAGGGGTTTGTCCAGTCTCCATGGATTCAGAAAATCTGTATTCCATGAAAAATTGAAATTCTGTTCTCTATTTCCTCCGTTTTGATCAAGATTATTCTATAGAACTTTTGATCAAAATTTTCATTAATGATAGCTGTGCACCATCCAGTCATTCTGGTCACAGGGTAGATTGATTCATGTAGACTATTTGTCCTGTATACTAGTTTCTTCTCTAAATCTTTGGTTTCCTTCTTTCTCTTTTGCTCCAGATGAGCTGAGACTAGTAGTTGTATCCTAGATGGCTGCTGTCAAGCTTTTAAGACTCCAGACACTACTCACCAAACCAGGATGTAAACGTAACTTTATGTACTATCTTATGCCAATTGACTGAGATGTCTCACAAGACTATGGTCTTAATCCTTCAAACTCAGAAATCCAATCCCAAGAAGTGTTTGGTTATGTCTAAGAAGTATCTGTAACTGTGCCCTGTTTGTTTTGTTTCTTACTCTTACATCCTATATAACATCCATTGAGTATACACATACAGTTAGTTCTTCTTGCTCCAAATTGATATTTTCAGAGCACTATCTCTCCCTCCTATCCAAAACTTCCTAGGTCCTTTGAAGTAAATTCCAGTAATGCCCGTCTCCTGATATATCTTCCTTGTCATATTTCTCCCTTCAAAACTTCTCACTGAGACACCTCATTGACAATTTTGCTATCTGCTTACTGCCTTTCTCTATAACATTACTTTTTTTTCTTTTTTTTTCTTTTTTTTTTTGGTGAATGCAATGCTGTGTAGTTAATCCATCTAAAATTCTTGCCTTCAAGGGTTCCTAAATCTGACCACTTCTCCCATTACCATGCTGTTCTAAACTACTCTCTTCTTTCTCATCCTGACAAATAAAATAGCCTCCTCTTTTGTCTCTGTGAATCCACTCTTGGCCCTGTGGAGTCTATTCTGATCACAGAAGCCAGAAAAAGCCTCAAGAAAATTTAAACATACCACATCGATGGTTTCTTATTGTACTTAGAATGAAACCCAAAATGTCTGTAAGTCCTACATTTATTAAATTCCTTCTTTCTTCTCTGAACTCATCAGTTACCAGCCATGTTGATCTTGATGTCCTTCAAACATGCCAAGAATACTTCCATCTCAAAGTCTTTGCATTTGCTATTTCCTTCTCCTGGAATTCATTTCTTTCAGATACTCATATAGCATGATTTCTCCCTCATTCAATTCTCGACTCAACTGTCACCTGATCAATGAGCTACAAAGATCTCAGAGCCTAACAGGATCCGAAGATATCACTGTATGCAGCCTTAGGAATATGCACAGTGTACATGTGTAACCAAAACCAATTGTTTCCTCTGGAGGTGAGAGGACAAGCTCTCAGGCAGACTTAGCCTCCTTTGTGCCCCCTCATCTGTAAAATGGGACAATAACACCTCCTTCATAAGGTTGTTACAATGGCATTTCTAAAGCTCTTTGTACTATATTCATCCCATAAATTGTATCTAGTTAGCTATAATCATTGTGTATTGATTCCCTGAAATATTGAAGATGATCTAACTTCATTCATTCATAGTCACTGTTTCTAGATACTTACCTTCTACTAGTGAAAGGGAAAATACAATGATGACTAAGACACAGTCCCTGTCTTTATTCTAATGGATGATCTTCAGATAAAAACACACATTCCCTCAGTAGAAGAAAGTGACAGATTCTACAGTTAGGTAAGTTGTGCCGAAGATGAAGTAACTGTGAAGTACAGTCCCTTCCTTGTCTTCATGAGATGGCTAACAAGAATGCACGTGTGAGTGTGTGTGCGTGTGTGTGTGTGTGTGTGTGTGTGTGTGTGTGACAGGGGGCACAGCTTTTCACTCTGTGTCTAAGATGAAGACCAGCATCCTGTAACCTGTCCTTGGCTGAGAAAATATCTCTGCTTTCCAGGCCAGGTTTGGCTGGGGTCTGATGTGAAGGTTATGGCAAGCAGCAGTAAATCACAGTGCAAACCTTCACCACCTCTGTGCCTGAGTCTGACTCTGAGCCAGGCCCAGGAATGTAGTAAATAGCGAACTGAGCATCCCTCTTTTCTTCCCTAACCCCTCAGAGCTAGAGAAGCTGGCTTTCAGGGTGTGATTTAAAATCCTGGAGAAGTTTGCCTGTTCCTATGGCCAGTTAGGCAGCACTGAAGGTGGGATGAGTGTGCTCACATCACACATGCTTTCTGACTCCTGTAATGGTTGGTGTCCATCACACTCAGCCCCAAGGAGAACTGGGGATTAGGAGGCTAAGACATGATGGCTCCAGAAAGAAAGCCCAGCTTCCCTGCTCATGTTTACATATGGCCACATCGGGCTTCATTCACACTGTCCTGCTCTGACTTCAGACCTGTGATCAGAGCTGGCTCTGGCATCCTTCCTCCATGACTCACAAACTAGAGCAGGAAACCAAATTGTCAAAAATGGTAGCTTAAATTCAGGTACAAGCATCAATGAAACAGGCTAAATGCTAGAGAAAATGAGACAGATAAGATCTTGCCCTTTCCCTCAGTAATCTCATGATCTGGGGGTTGTGAGGGTGAGAGAAACAAAACCACAATTCTATGCTACAAATCTACAAGTTTTATAAAGACCCTGGGACTTGTCCTGGAAGTAAGCTAGGGAAAGCCTCCTGCAGCAGTGACTGGGACTGAGATGGTGTCTTGGGCTGGGTTTTCTAGAGAAGTAAAACCAACAAAGTGTGTGTATATTTCTCTCACAGAAAGAGAGAGAGATTTATCTCAAAAATGGCTCACTAGATTTTAGAGGCCGGCAAGTCCCAAGTCATGGGTCAGGCATCAGGCTAGAGGCTTCCCGTGACTCATGTAGCTGCAGGGGCTGATGAAGCCAAGATTCACAGGTCAGACAGCAGGCTGCTGGCTCACGGCAGTGAAGGCTGATGAATCCAAGACCAGCAGACAAGATGGCAGGCTATGGCTCAAGTCGCAAGAACTGGTGGTCAAGTGCTGATTAGCCAAACGCAGGATCCAGAGTAGAGCAAAACCAGGGAGCTTTACCAGAAAGTCCACATATATTGGATGCAGGCCACATCCCAAAGGAAATTCTCTTTCAACTGATTGGTTACTCACAGCAGATCCCATCATGGAGGTGATCACATTATATCAGATCTCATTATGGAGGTGATTACGTTATTATACAATGACAAAACTACTTCTTAACTGCAAAACCACTGAGAATCATGGCCCAGCCAAGCTCACACACAACCTTAACTATCACAGCTGGGTTGTGATGAATGAGTGGCAGGTGGTTGCACAAGGGGATGTCAGGATTAGGTTGGAAGGGAGGGCCTTCAGCGACCAGCACTGCGCTCAGCATGAACTGCTAGGGTCACTGTAGGGGAGGAAGCAGGTGAGCATAGATAGGGATGGGCAGGGACTTGGCCAGCATAAGTACTAAGTTAAACCTCGAGCTCTGCTGTTAGCCACAAGGAGTCACAGACTAGGAAATGACATGGCATCATTAGGGAGGTGCCAAGAAAGGAGCTAGAAGAATGAGGCCTGAATTGTCACATAGTGCCAAGGGCCAACACACAAGATTAACCTCCTTGTGAAAGCACCCCCAGGAGACAGGAGGGTCCTAGGCAGAGGATCCGCTTTCCATAGGCTTCCTCACAAAGTCCTCTAAGTCCTGAGCTGTGTTGCTGCATTGCTGTGTTGAAATCTCTCTGTGGCCATAGACCCTGTCTACCATCTGCTTCCCAGGTACAGGTTAGCTCTGGTGCCTCTTTCCTCCCAGTTGAGAGCCATCTGCCAGCCCCACAGTTCTTGGCCAGTGTATGCCCTTAGCAGCTGATGTACACTATTACCCTACTGCTAACCAGCTTGTGATATCACTCACACTGGTTGCCAGCTTCCAGAGGGGACACCAAGCTGAAACGGAATTCCCATTCTGATGTATGTGCCCAGAGGACCAGCATTTTCTACTTGATAGACACAAGAGGAGTTTACCTTTCAGTGAAGCTGATGTAATAAGGCATTTCTCAAGCCTGCTTTTATTCCCATCACTTTAAACATCTGAGCTCATCTGCCCAATTCCTGCTTTTATTCCTTTCTGGCCACCCTCCTGGGCCCTACTCTTCACCTCTGAGCAGGGAGGATTATCCAAAAAACAAGGTAAGCATAAGCTTACTTGTGCTTACTAATCTGTAGTTAACAATTTGACATCACTAGAGCAGGGAACCAAATTGTCATAAACTGTAGCTTAAATTCAGTCACAAGCATCAATGAAACATGCTAAATGCTAGAGAAAATGAGCCAGATCAGACCCTGTCCTTTCCCTCAGGAATCTCATAGTCTGGAGGTGTGAGGGTGAGAGAAACAAAACCAGAATTCTATGCTAGAAAACTGCAAGTTGTAGAAAGGGTCCTGGGAGAGCAATTCCACTACAGATTAGTAAGGAAGCACAAGTAAGCCTGTGCTTAGCTTTCTTACTGGGTCATCTGCCCCTGTCAGGGATTGTAAATTTGAAAAGAGGCTTTGATTCTGTAGGAAGCTGCTGTGGAGTTGGGAGAAAGACAGATGCCAGCCATAACTAGAAGCAGAATCTTTGATGTGGTGAAAAAATGTGAAATTGTTCACTATAGATTAGTAAGCAAGCACAAGTAAGCCTGTGGTTACCTTGCTTATATGATAATCCACCCCTTCCTCTGAAGCAATAGACCCCAGAATGAAAGCCATCCTCTCTGGGGTGTGAGCTGGACAGTGTAGCTTAGAACTAAAATGTGGCAAACACAGTTGAAGGCAAGCACTTCACACTCCCCGCACCTAACTGGATGGTGCACCTCTTCTCCGTGTGAACAATGTGTGTGTGTACGTGTCACCGGTGCATGCCATCATCCCCTCAACATCATTTCCTTTATAATACAGAGTGGCTTGTTCTGGTGAGCGGTGTCCTCTGGCAGGTAATGTGTGCTGCTGGTGTGCATGGTCTGGCTGAACAGTGGTGACCACAGTCGCATGGTCAGTGCTGAATCGAACCTACCATAAGTACTTTTGTTTTCTGATATGTGTGCAAATGAGATTGTCTTAGAGCTGTGGATCTAATTAAATTTGGATGTCTTCTGGTGGTTAATGACTGTAGTTATATACCATCTATCCCAGCCTTTGTGTCCACTGTTGAAGAAATAATGTTACAAAAACTTTGTCCATTGCTGTATCTCTTGTAAGATGGTTGGGGTGAACTCAACGAATACCATACGCCCTGACTTGTTATTTTATAACCCTGATCTTAAACCACAGGGGCGATTTGAACACTTCCACCAGGACGATGCAACCAGACATGACTGTGAACTTGGTCATCTATGAGACCACTGTTTGATCATCACAGAAGCTTAAGGTTACAGAGGGAGACCTTTGGCACAAATACCCTATTGTGTTGCATATTTAGGTGCAAAGGAAAAAAGCACCAAATAGTAGTGGAAAATTTGTTAAACTATGTGTACTTGGAAATAGCAAAAATAACATAGAAGACTATAAAAATGTCGTGGAGGAGGTGTCTGACCTTCTCTAACTTCACAAGGGGAAGAAGAATCAAGATCAACAGCCAAGGTTGATTCCTATGTCGTGGAAGTCAAATATACCTCCTATCGCCATCCCTTTTTGTCAATTTTAACACCATCCGTCCCTCCCATGATGCACTCTACTCTGCAAGTTTGCTAATTCGTTGCAATGGCCACACAGAACTCACAGACAATACTCACAATTATGGGGTTTATTAGGGAAGTAACAGGTTACAATTCAGGTTCATAAACACTCAGGATACAGTTCTTCAATCAGGACAGCCTCTTCTCAGTCATGTACGCAGGCAGGTCTATCCCTGGTCCTTGGCCCCTTGGCCCTGCCTCTGCCCTGCTCAGGCAAGAGTTACAAAGCTCTTTTAGCTCTGCCGATAAATGTCCATGCTGGTAAGTGCCCAGAAGCACCCTACTCCATCAGTAAGCCTCTCCCCAAAGATGCTCAACTCTAACTCCGTGGGTTGGCAAACCTAGGTCCACCAAGTGCCTGGAGGCACCCTACTCCACCAGCAAGCCACTCTCTTTCTCACTCTGTGGGCCAGAAAGACCAGCATGCCATCTCCTGTTGATCTTCTGCAGTCTCCTGCCCATCTCCTGGTTCGGCTGCCTCCCTTTCTCTGCTGCTTCTTCTAGTCATCTCTGGTATTACAGGTCTCCCTCTCTGTCTTCCATGTTATAGCTCCTACTTTCTCTTTATCAGTGTTTCCCTTTAAGCCTAGCAGAATGGTAAAACTGACCAATCCCCTTGCTAGGGTTCCATACATCCCACTTGCATAGTCCCACCCAGTCATTTGGTAGAAGTTACAAAGACTTTGGCTAGAAGGGTCATATTAAGTAATTCACTATACTGCGGAGACAGATGAAGCCAAGGACAACTTTGGCAGTTTCCCTTCTCCTAAATTCTTAAGACGCACTGGGAACATCTTCCAATGCCTCATAAAAAGTATCAAGGCAAGTCCTTTTAAGTGCATTGTCAAATTACAGAATACAACAGTCCCATAGACTTTGCAAGGAGCTGCTGGTGGATTCGAACTGTCAACATTTTGGTTAGCAGCCAAGCTCTTAACCACTGCACCACCAGGGCTCCCAAATTACCTTGGCTACTGTTAACTCTTGGGAATTTTAAAGAGATCATGAAAAAAATGTGAACCTTTGCAATCAGCCAAAGTCATTAAAAAGAATTGTTATGCTCAATCTCAACAGAGAATTAAAGAATAAGAGTTGGTTTATTTAGAAGCAACTGTATTCTTCAGTGTAAGAAAAACAAGAGTACCACTTATTACTATCTCACTTCCATATATTTCCCAAATTTTTTTCTCTATAATTATATGATACTTTGTCTACTCAGCTGAGCACCACCATGTCATCAAAACACATGTTCCAAACCAGTGCCTCTCCTTTGACATTGAGCGCTCTGTAGCTTTATCATGGCCTCAGACTTGTTCAAATGATCTGAATTTCAAGCATTTATTGTTCGCCCCAAGCAATATTCAGTTGGTGGCTTTGAAATTGGAGACTTTATTAATTGCCTAAAGTACATGTCCGCTTATTCAAGAATCACAATACATTCACCATGTGAATGTGATGGTGGGATGGCAGGAATGACCTGACAGAAACTCTCTGTATTGATAGATCTTTTTCTGTTGAATACAGTGATGTCAATCCAGACTACACATTAACATTGCCTGAGGAGTATTTTTAAAATACAGATACTGGGGCCCCAGCCCTGACATTTGATATGGACTGGAGTTGGCTCAGACATCCAACTTTTCTCTAAGTCCACCAAGTGAACCCAATGTGTAAGAACAATTGGATACAGCATCAAAACAAAACACTAAACCCATTGCCGTCGAGTCAATTTTGACTCATAGTGACCCTATAGAACAGAGTAAAACTGCCCCATAGGGTTTCCAAGGAGCTGTTGGTGAATGTGAACTACTGACTTTTTGATTACCAGCGGCGGTCTTAACAACTGCACCACTAGAGTTCCACGAATACAGCAGGCAGGGGAAAAAATTTCCTCAACTTTCCTTCCCTTGAATAAACAGTATTAAAAAAAAAGCAAAGGACACTTATTTCAATAAAAGTGGTCATATATTTACAAGCTTGAGTGACAAATTTCATAAATATCTTTCCACTAGATTTCCCTAAACTCTTGGTTTTGGTCTCCTCCCCTCTCTGTTTTAACTCCTCCTCTAATGCCAGAAGCAGGGTCTAGTGGGCTGGGACTGCCACACTGACCTGAGGGTACTGAGGCGAGGAGCTCTGTCTACAGAAGTCTCAGTCTTGCTCTTTTCCGTTGTCGCTCTTATCACCAGTTCACATACTTTGCCAATGTTCACATTTTCCTTGCCAGGAGATTGAAAGTCACTAATAGCCAGTTTGGGCCTAGTTGAAAGAGTGGTTCACTCAGCTGGCTCCACTTTTAGGGTCTACAGACTTATAGACTCAATATGCATCCACCACGGGCCCAGCTATGCTCTCTGGAATTCCACTCTGGATGTTAGAGCCAAAGCCCAATTGTAAGTGTTCATTTGCTAACCACTTTCATCTGTAAATGACCTAATGGGTGGATATACCTCGGCTAGGAGAAAGCTGAGAGTTTGAGTTCTGTGTCTCTGGCCAAATATTGTTATTATTACATCAAATAGGGTTGAACCAATATCACGGTGGTGGAAGCAGACTACCTTAGGTATAATCAATAGGGAGTGCATTGTCTGTAGGGGACTTTAAAACAATAATGCAGCACTAACAACCAACATTATACTTAATGGAGAAAGACTGAGAGCTTTCCCCTGGAAATTGGGAACAAGTGTGCCCGCTCTCACCACTTCTATTCAATATTGTATTAGAAGTCCTAGCCAGAGTAATAACACAGGAAAAAGAAAGAAAATGTATCTAGATTGGAAAAGAAGTGACATTATCTCTATTCACATATGATATGATCCCATACATAGAAAATCCCAAAGGCTGCACAAGAAAACATCTAGAGCTAATGGAGTAATTTAGCAAAGTTGCAGGGTGCAAGGTCAACAAACAAAAAAATTTTGGGTTTCTGTACACCAGTAACGAGAAATCTGAAAGGGAAATTAGGGAAACAATTGCATTTACAGCAGCATCTAAGAGAATAAAATACCTAGGAGTAAATCTATCCAGGATGTGAAGAACTTAAACGATAAAAACAATTAAACACTGCTTAAAGAGATTGAAGAAGACTTAAATAAATGGAAATATGTTCCAACTTCATGAATTTGAAGACTTAATATTGTTCAGTTGTCAGTACTACTCAAGGCAATCTATAGATTCCCAAGCAAAATTCCAACAACTTTCTTACAGAAATAGAAAAATCTATCCTCAACTTTATATTGAATGGCAAGAGGTCCCAAATAGCTAAAAAATGTTGAAAGAGAAGAACAAAATAGGAGGACTCACACTTCCTGATTTTAAAACATACTATACAGCTACGGTAATCAAAACATCATGGTATTGGTATAACGATAGACACATAGACCAATGGATTAGAACTGAGAGTCCAGAAATAAACCCACACATCTATGATAAACTGATTTTTGACAAGGATGCTGAGTCCATTAAATGGTGAAAGAAGAGTCTCTTGAATAAATGGTGGTGGGAAAATTGTATTTCAACATGCAGAAAAAGATCCGGACCTCACGCCATACACAAAAACAAATTCAGAATGGATCGAGGACCTAAATGTGCAAGGTAAAAACCATAAAATTCTTAGATGAAAATACAGGGGCAACTCAGTCAGGCCTAGCTTTTAACAATGGATTATCTAATACAGTAACAAAAGACAAGCATCAAAACACAAAATAAATAGATGGAACCTGGTAAAAAAATAAAAACTTTTATTCCTCAAAAGACTTTACCAAAAATAGTGAAGACAAACTACTGACTGGGAGAATAGCTCCAGAAACTATGTATCTGAAAAAAATCCAATAACCAAAATTTATAGAAAATTTCAACCACTTAACAAAAAGACAAATAACCTAATAATACAATGGACAAAGGATTGAATAGACATTTCACCAAAGAGGACATTCAAATGGCCACCAAACACTTGAAAAGATGCTCATTGTCATTAGTCATCAAAAATAAAATAAAAACAAAAACCAAATCTGTTGCTGTCAATTTGATTTTGACTCATAGCGAGTTTCTAGCCATCAGAAAGATGTAAATCAAAACTGCAATGAAGTACCATTTCACTCTCAGTTATAATTAAAAAATAAACAAAAAATTACAAATGTGGTTAAGGATATGGGGAAATTGGAACCCTTATCCATTTCTGGTTGGAATGAAGATGTTATAGCAAAAGAATAAATCTCCTGGTACCTGGTATACAGCTGTTGATCTGGCTGATGCCTTTTTCTCTATATGTTTCAAAGAATCACCACAAGCAGTTTGCCTTCTGCTGGCAAGGCCAGCAATACACCTTCACTTCCTACCTTCAGGGATACATCAACTCTCCAGCCCTATGTCATAATTTAGTCTGCAGGGATCTTGATCGCCTTTCCTTTCCACAAGACGTCACACTGGTCCATTACATTGATGACATTATGCTGATTGGACCTAGTAAGGAAGAAGTGTCAATGACTCTGGACTTATTGGTAAAACATTTGCATGCTAGAGTGTGGGAAATTAATCCCACAAAAATTCAAGCACCTTCCACTTCAGTGAAATTTCTAGGGGTCCAGTAGTGTGGGGCATGTCAAGACATTCCTTCTAAAGTGAAGGATAAGTTATTGCATCTGGATCCTCCCACAACTAAAAAGGAGGCACAATGCTTAGTGGACCTGTTTGGATTTTGGAAGCAACATATTACTCATTTGGGTATGCGACTCTGGCCTATTTATCAAGCGACTCAAAAAGCTGCTAGCTTTAAATGGGGCCCAGAAAAAGAGAAGGCTCTGCAACAGGTTCAGGCTGCTGTGCAAGCCACTCTGTCCCTTGGACCATATGGTCTAGTCAATCCAATGATGCTTGAAGTGTCAGTGGCAGATAGAGATGCTGTTTGGAGTCTTTGACAGGCCCCTATTGCTGAATCACAGGGCAGACCCTTAGAATTTTGGAGCAAAGCCCTGCCATCCTCTGCAAATAACTACTCTCTATTTGAGAAATAGCTATTGGCTTGTTACTGGGCCTTAGCAGAGACTGAGCACTTAACCATGGGCCACTGAGTCACCATGTGGCCTGAGCTGCCCATCATGAATTGGGTGTTGTCTGACTCACAGAGTCATGAAATTGGACATGCACAGCAGCACTCCATCATTAAATGGAAGTGGCATGTATGAGATCGGGCCTGAGCAGGACCTGAAGGTACAAGTAAGTTGCATGAGAGAGTGACCCCAATGCCCATGGCCTCCACTCTTGTAACATTACCTTCCATCTCCCAGTCTGCACCTATGGCCTCATGAGGAGCTCCTTATGATCAGTTGATTGAGAAAGAGAAAACTGGGGCCTGGTTTATGGATGCTTCTGCACGATTACGGCACCACTCAAAAGTGGACAGCAGCAACACTACTGCCCCTTTCTGGGACCTCAGAGAAGGGCAGTGGTGAAGGGAAATCCTCCCAATGGGCAGAACTTCCAGTAGTGCACCTGATAGTTCACTTTGTTTGGAAAGAGAAATGGTCAGATGTGTGACTGTATACTGACTCATGCGTTGTGGCCAATGGTTTGGCTGGATGGTCAGGAGCTTGGATGGAACATGATTGGAAAATTGAAGACTAAGAAGTATTAGGAAGAGCTATGAGGATAGACCACTCAGAATAGGCCAAAGAAGTGAAGATATTTGTGTCTCATGTGGATGCTTACCAAAAGGTGACCTCAGCACAGGAAGATTTTAACAATCAAGTGGCTAGGATGACATGTTATGTTGAAACCAGTCATCCTCTCTCCCCAGCTACTCCTGTCATTGCTCAACAGGCTCATGAACCAAGTAGCCATGGTGGTAGGGAAGGAGGTTTTGCATGGGCTCAGTAATATGGACTTCCATTCGCCGACTTGGCTGCAGCCACTGTTGAGTGCCCAATCTGCCAGTAACAGAGACCAACACTGAGTCCCCATTATGGCACCATACTTGGAGGAGATCAGCCAGAAATCTGGTGGCAAGTTGATTACATTGGACGACTTTCTTCATGGAAAGGGCACTGTTTTGTTCTTACTGAAATAGACACTTACTCTGGATATGGATTTTCCCTCCCTGCACGCTATACTTCTGCCCAAACTACCATCCATGGACTTACAGAATACCTCATCCACCATCATGTTGTCCCACACAGCATCGCCTTGGATTAAGGGACTCAATTCACAGCAAACAAAGCGTGGCAATGGGTCCATGTTCATGGAATTAACTGGTCTTAACATGTTCCCCATCATCCTGAAGCAGCTGGCTTGCCAGAATGATGGAATGGCCTTCTAAAGACACAATTATGACACCAGATACGTGACAAGGCCTTGCAGGGTTGGAAAAATGTTCTACAGGAGGCTGAATATACTCTAAACCAGCATCCAATATATGGTGCTGTTTCTCTCATAGCCAGAATTCATGGGTCTAGGAATCAAGGGGTGGAAATGAGAGTGACACCACTCACTATTACCTGTAGTAACCGACTTATAAGATTATTTACTTCCTGTTCCTGCAGCCTTATTCTCTGCCTGTCTAGAGGTCTCAGTTCCAATTCAAAGGGAGGATTCATTGAACTGGAAGCTAAAAATGCCACCTGGCCACATTGGGCTCCTTATGCCTCTAGAATGACAGGCAAAGAAGGGAGTTACCATACTGACTGGTGTGATTGATCTTGATTACCATGAGGAAACTGGATGGATATTACATAATGGAGGTAAATAAGAATATGTCTGGAATGCAGGAGATCCCTTAGAGCCTCTCTTAGTAGTACCATGTCCTGTGACTAAAGTCAATGGAAAACTACAGCAACCCAATTCTGACATGACTATTAATGGCCCAGTCCCTTCAGGAATGAAGGTTTGGGTCACCCCACCAGGAAAAGAACCACAACCAGCTGAGGTGCTTGCTGAGGGCAAAGGGAATACGGAATGGGTGGTGAAAGAAGGTAGTTATAAATACCAGTTACATCCATGTGACCAGTTGCAGAAATGAGGACTGTAATTGTTATAAGTATTTCTGCTTTGTACAGGTGCATCAAATATTTTTTCTTTCTTCACTTGTAAAATATAAGATGTAAACAGGGTTAGTGTGTTTTCGGTTGTACGCGTGTTGTATCATGCTATGCGCAAGTATGATTTTATAATTGTCTTTCTTTAGAGATTATGTGTTGTTTAAGAAGATGGGAAAACTGCCAAGTTGACAAGGGGTAGACTGTGATGGTTAAGATTGTGTCAACTTGACTGGTCCATGATTATCAGAGTTTTGGCAGTAATGATGTTATTTGGTAGCTATGTAATGATGTAATTTGGTACTTATGTAATGATGTAATCAACTGCATGATGAGATCTTCTATGAGCAGCCAATCAGTTGAAAGGACATTTCCTTGCTGTGGCCTGCCCTCAGCATATAAATGTATGTTTCAACAAGTCTCTTGCTCTGGATTCTGCGTCCAATTCATCATCATCTGATTTCTGGTTCTTGGGACTTGAGCTAGAAGCTTAGTGCCAATCTTGGGATTCATCAGCTTCTGCAAACTGTGAGCCAGCGGCCTGCCATCTGACCTGCCGATCTTGGGTTCATCAGCCCCTGCAGCTATGTGAGTCAGGAGAATACTCCAGACTGATGCCATACCTATGGACTTGGGACTTGCCAGCCTCTACAACTGCATGAGCCACTTCCTTGCAATAAATCTCTCTCTGTCTGTGTGTGTGTGTGTATATATATATATATATTTGTATGCTTCACTGGCTTTGCTCTCTAGAGAACCCAGCCTAAGACGCTAATTTTAGAAAAAAATTCCCCTTCTGTATATATTTTAGAACATTTGATGTTGTCCCAGAACTCTTAGATACCCTGCTCTGTTTTTCTCACTCCTTTTCTCTCTCTGTGTCTAAGTTTGGATAATTTCCATTGACCAGTCTTTAATTTCACTGACCCTTTCTTCATCTGTGTTCAATTTTCCAATAAACTCATTAGAGGAGTTCTTCATCTCTGATTTTTTAACATTTTATTTCTAGCTGGCTCCTGTTTGTCTGGTTTCCAGTTCTTGGACTTGAGCGAACAGCTTACTGAGGTCTTCCTTGCTTATCTTGGGGTGCTTTGATCTTCACAGCCCATGAGCAAGAGCCTTGCTTTCCGACCTGCTGATCTTGAGTTCACCAGCCACTATGGATATGTGAATCATGAGAAGCTTCTATCCTGACCCATGGACTTGGGACGTTTTAGCCTCTAGATTCACATAAGCCATTTCTCTACATATATTTATACACTTTACTTGTTTTGCTTGTCTGGATAACCTGGCCTAAGACAGAGGTTTAGGGTGACAGTTTCTTGGGACATCTCAGTTAATTGGCCTAATAACGTGTTTAATGCTTCCAATCTACCTCTTATTTCAATGTATAGTGTTTAGGGTCTTAAGAGCTTGCAAGCAGCCATCCAAGGCACAACAATTGATCTCTATTTACCTGGACCAACAGAGGAAGAATGAGAGTCAGAAACAGGATGAGGATATGGAATGTGTGGCTAATTGCATCCATGAACAACTGTCTCCTTTGCTATGAGACCAGAAGTACTGGATGGTGCCTGGCTACCATTACCGAACATTTTGATCAAAGATTCCATAGAAGAATTGTGATCAAGAGGAGGAAAATGCAGAACAGATTTTAATTCTCATGGACTCCAAACTTTCTGGAACCATGGAGCTTGGATAAACCCCTAAAACTATTGCCCTGGGATAATCTTTAAATCTTAAAGCAAAAATGTCCCCTGAAATCTTTATAAAATCGAACAGGAGTTTAGCTTGACTAGTAAAAAAGGTCTGCTTTGAGCATTATGTTTCTTTTAATAACAATCTATATGGGATCAAGGAAACCCTGGTGGCGTAGTGGTTAAGAGCTCGGCTGCTAAACAAAAGGTTGGCAATTTGAATCCACCAGGCACTCCTTGGAAACTCTATGGCGTAGTTCTGCTCTGTGCTATAGGGTCACTATGAGTTGGAATTGACTCGATGGCAATGGATTTTTTGTTTTATATGGTATCAAATCGACAACAGCAACTTGAAATATTAGATAGGAATCTTAGGGGGCAACGAGTTTATGTTAATGAGGAAGTAACAACTGAGAAAAGGAGAGTGAGAATGGTTGCACAACTTGAAGAATGTAATTAACGTCACTAAACTGTACATGTAGAAACTGGTGAATTGGTGTATGGTTTGCTATCTATATTCTTGACAACAATAAAATTTATATAAAAAAAATGAACCTTAGTAAAAGGTAAACTGTTCTTTATTATCACCATTCTGATCAATGTCAGCCATAAAATAAACTCAAAAAATTCTTGTGTTAGTCTAAGTTCTAAGCAATTGTTGCAGTTACTGTTGAGTTTTAATAATATAAATGTTTAGTCTCAAATTACTACATTTTTATTACTTATCTTTTAAAGGAGTCTGTGGGTGGGGCAAATGGTTAAGTGTTCGCCTACACACATGTGTGTGTTCTCTACACACATGAGAACTACCTGAGTCGGAATCGACTCAGCAGCAACTAAGAACAGCGTCCTTTAATACACACTGTATTGTAAATAGAAGTTTATTTGGAGAACTCCCTGTTATACAACATTCCTCAACAAACGCCAGCTCATTGATACCCAATTATTTGAGAATAAGATTGAAATTATTTAAACTCTCTTGTGGTGCAGTTTGTGACTCCAATCCCTATTGTACTTCATAGTCTTATATTCAAATAGTAGATTCAAAATGAATGATGATAACACAATGAGTGCAAAGGTAAAGGCACAAAACTGGAGTTATTTTAGCTCTGTCATTCTATGTGAATTTCACATATTTGGGCTGAAAATTTAAAATAGTGAAACAGTGCATATTCTAAGGTGTAAAATTTTTGTTAAGTGTAAAATACAATTCATGTGTGAAATATTTTATTACACTTAATAAATTTTAAATTGATTTTTAATTGTTTTAATTATTTTAAAATTAAAGAATGACTCAAGAAAATAATATTACTGGTTCTGATTATTACATAATTATTAATAAAAATAATTTTGTTGAATACAGGAGGGAAAGAAACGAATCATTTCATGTGTTAAACATGCTGGTCTTCTCTTGGCCAGCATCTTGGAGCAGTGAAATGATCAGAAGGACTCCTGGAGGTGGGCTTGGAGTCTCCAAGGATGCATCAGAACCTCAGCAATCTCGGTCACAGTGCACTCTGATTCCCTCCCATTCCATTCATGGTTTGAGAAGCCCTTCTCCACAGCCCCTGCACACACTTGCCAAACAAAACATCTGCACTTCCTTACTAACCAGGAGGTGTGGCTCTTCTGGGGTCACCCTCACCTCTCCTCCTGGCTTCTGGGAGTCAGGTTCATGGGCTGGATGTACCTGGCCTGCTGCCCTCTGCATGGCCTGCTGATGGAATGTGGCCCAGGAATACAGGCCACCTTCAACCCTTGGCTCTGGTCCAGGCAGCACGAGGTAGCCGAGACACCTTTAGTCATAGCCAAGGAAGAGCAAATTCCTGGACTTGCCTGGAATTTCCAAACCAGAAAGCTAGTTGAATGTTTTTCCCACACCCCAGAAGACAGCTTTGCCCAAAAGGAGGTTTATGAGACCACTTCCAATCTTCCATGTGTAGGTGTTCTCAGTATAATCAATCCTCTGGTTTATTTAATGAGGTTGCTTTCTGCATTTTGCTTCTCTAAGTTCTCTGTTACTCGAGGGAGGGAGACCTGGCTGCCCCACATTCACTGAAGCACAAAGCTCTCTAAAACGCAATTAAAATGGTAAGAGAGCTAGGCAATCAATAGTATTCTGCCAGAACCATCTTCCTAATGGACTGGTGCGGGTGACTGTACTGGGAATGTGCCTGAGCCTTTGTCTATAAAATGAGGAAGCAACCATTTGCAAAGTGAATAATTTCCATCTTGTTGTCAGTCTGCACACCCGCTCCCTCCCAGCCCCCTGCCCCACACTGATGAATTGGAAGATTGGTTCTGACATTGTGGAAGTCCGGGCTCTAGACAAAACAGGTGAGCTCAGATGAAAAGGCAGCCTGCTCGGGCATTTCTGAGGCCCCTTTCTATCTCTCTATGAGGATAAACATAAAGCGACCACTTTCTGATCTCTTCAAAAAGGCATTGTTATAGAAAGAAATGGCAAACACAGATACAGGCCATCATCACTCTCCAGCTTTCTCCAGACCCAACGTGACCTCAGAGCCTGTCTCCTGAGCTCCAGGCAGCTTTGACCTCCCAGAGACAGGGCTCACAGACATGAGGTCCTGTGTCCAGTGCTGGGCCCCTCTCATCTTCTCTCACTATCCTTCCAGCAGCCCAGTGAGTAGACGTTTGCCCTACTTATAGATGCGGAAAGCATGGCTTGGAGACACCTCCTGGCCCATCATGATTTGGCAGCTGGAATGCACTGCTCTGCTGCTCCCCAGGTCCCCTCTGCCCTGTCTGCTATTCAGTCCAGTCCATCCAGTGAGACTGCATCCCAGGCACTGGATCAGGTACAGGGCTATCAATGAAATAGAGCAGTCTTTTCTGTCAAATTTTCACACTCCAAGAGTAACTATAAAACCCTGCTTCAGGGTACACCTGGCTGAATTCAACACCTGCAACCCAAGAGTGAAGATCACCATGCATGCACACCCCAAAGCAGGGAGTGTGTCTGCAGGGCCCAGTGAACTCGTCCCTAAGCCCTGGGGTGACTGAGGCAGACAAAAACATGGTGGCTCAAGAGGTTTAATAAAAGACTGAGGTAAGCATCCCAGCAATTTTGAAAAGTGCAAAACCAAGGAGAAGCCTGCAAGTGAGCCTAGAGGAGAAGGGAAGGGTATGAACAATAAGGAGGCACGTGTCAGGGAGTAAGGAGGGCCCACGTTGGCTGAGTGGGAGCCTGAGTGAGTCCCGGTGTGAACATGTCCAGCCATCTTACCTCATGTTAGAATCATGGTATGGTATGGAGTGAGTTCTGTTTCCCATTTTACTGATGAAGAAACTGAGTTTCAGAGAGAACAAGTCACATATTGTGAATGTAGCAGAGCCAGGCTTCAGCCCAGGCCTCTATCCCCAAAACTTGGGATCCCACCCTGCTCCCACAGGACAAGAGCTTCCAGGCAGCAAGCCTCAGAATGTGGAATGCAGTAGAAGAACACTGTAGCCCACGATGAGAAATGGAACACTGGGTGCTGCACTTCATAGCTTAGACTAGAGAGAATTGCTAAATATTTTTGATAAAGAAAATTAAATCATATGATTAGAATAATGTCTTATAAAGTTGATTACCCATTGGTGCTCAAGATTAAGAAGTTCTGGGGTGCAGAGCCCAGGTGGGAAGCTGGGGACTCTCCTAACAGTCCAGGGAGAATGAAGATCTGGACCGAGTGGAAACCCTAAGGAGAGGTCAGGGAGATGAGTCCCCACATGGCCTCTTATGTGCATTCCCCAATGGAAGGAGGTAGAGGGCTTCCTGGAAGAAGAGGTATCAGAGAAGACCCTTGGGTCCCAGGTGGTGGAGACAGAGGTGGGAGCAGGAAGCCAGGCAAGAGGGCTGGTAACAAAGGTGGGTGTGAACTTCATCAGTGTGCAGATACCTCTGTTAATGTGCAGCAGCAGTGATGTTATTACCTCAAGAGTATTTGGAAATGCAACTGAATAATCCAGGTTATTGTGAGCAAATAAAGCCAGGAGTGTCCACCCAAAAACTATTTCAGTGGAAGGACTGAGCGTCAAGAAGACAGGAAATCATTTTTCTCTGCACAGGTCAAGGGTATGGTGGAGGAGACCTTCTGGGAGCGGCTCACACTAGGAAGAGCTCTTCAGTGGGTCTCACCCCATAATTTTACCTTGGCTGTGCTTAGTCAAGGATGAAGGTAGAAGTGCTCTCCTTACCACACTGTCCCTCCTACCTCCATCATCCCTCTCTTTGCCCTCACTTACAAGGAGACCTCCATGACTCAGTTGCACCAACTCGGAAAGCAGGCTGCCACAGAAGAGCCCAACAGGGTGGAACTGGCTTTGCCACCACCTGGCCTTGACATGGCCCAATCTGGAGGCCAGTGCCTCATCTGTAGGAACTGGGGTAGATTAGGTATTCCTGAGGCCCCTTGTAGGAACCCTTGAGCATTTCTGCACTTCCTCTCAGGGACCAGCCTCACTGAACATCACCATGGACACCTGGGGACTTGATGACAAGATGACCAGACACCCTCAGCCACGTGGCACACTGGGGCACAGAGGAGACACCATGGAGGACTCAGATTTGAATCTGGTGCTATTGCCTGTGCTTGTGCTTCTCAGAGGAGAGGGTTACAGACATAGCACAGCATAATGAACTGATGACTGAATTCTCTGGATAATAAGTGGTACTAGTTCAGCATGAGCTTACATAGTCCCAGAGGCCCTTGTGGAGGAGGTGGACATGGGATCATTTAAGTGTGTACACTGGGTTGAGCATGGAAGTGGAACAGCAAGAGGAATGGCTCTCAGTGATAGTCAGCATCACAATTCCCTGATAGAAAATCGGGGACAGAGCTGGTGTGACTCAGTCCAGAATGGGGGTGCACGTGGGGGCCCCACTCTGGTGAATCACACCACATCCGGCCAGTGCCCCAATCCCATGACTTTCTAAGAGGCTCAAGTGAGCCCACTTTAAATCATGGTGCTGTGTTTTTTCTTTCTCCAAGTATATGCCCAGGAGCCAGAGGCCACCCAGGGCATGTCAATCTTGTCTAATTATAAGGGAAAATAATACTTTTGGTAGTACAAGCACGTGCTAGCAAAAAGTAATACACAACCTTATGTTTAAGCACAAGATGTTTGGATCTGGCCCTGGACTCTTTCCCAGTTCCCTGAGAGCCTTGCCTCTGCCTCCTCCCTTGTGGGGACCACCCTGTGCCAAAAGCAAAGCTATTACTCTATGTACAGCTCTCCCCGCATCTCAAACTGGTCCTTGGGGGGATGGTGTCTTCAGTTTATGGATAAAGAAATTGAGGCTTAGAGAGTGTCAAAGAGACTGGGGACACTCTGAAGTGGTGGTGGAGTCAGGATCTATGCCTTTGTCTTCCCGCCGTGGGTCCTGGCCCTCCTTTGCTCCCTCCTCAGTAGAAGCTGGATGTGGAGCCCCATGGATTCCATGGTGCCAGCTGGTCCTCCCTCCGCACCTGGATGCAGGGCTTCCACCCCTCCATCTGCCTATACTAGGTCTCCTGAGTGGCCACACCAACACTCTGCTTGCTCTCCTGTGGTTGACGTTCTCAGTGACTTATTTTGTTAGCTCATGTTAGGCCAAGACCAGTGATGGTAGGCTGCTGGCAGCTGTCCAGCCCAGGGTGTGCTGAGTTCTGACTTGAAGGTGTGCATCCTAAACCTATGCTCAATACTGTCCTCTGAAACAGAAGAACCTTGCAGCACGACGAAAGGAAGGTTTACATTTCCCAAACCCAAGCCATGTGCCTCAAGTTTGGAACCCCTGGCTTTATTTAATGATTCACCAGGAGGTTTGAGAAGAAAGATATGTACCAAATAATGGATGCATTTCATGTCCTGTGCTTTGGACAGAAAAGAATAAGGTACAGCTTTGCATCTGAAAACGTGTTTTCCTGTTAACCATATTCCTTTTACAAAAAAAAAAAAAAAAAAAAAGAATGCAGATTTCCTTGTGGCATTTCCTCTCCTTTTAAAGGAATTGTTTTCTCAATTATTGCCCTGACAAAAAGGAAGATATATGTTCTGAGAGCACAGGGAAAATGACCCCGAGCATGTTCCAATCAAACACATCAGCAATACCCATAGTGTAGGCTTCTTTGATAAGGGTTTTAATAATGTTCCCCCAACTCCAGATCCAGGAAGAACAGGATGGATGGCCACAGTTCACTGGACACACGCAACTCACTTTCATTTTTCAATTTGTTACTTCAAATTATAGGTCTTTTTTATCAATAAATGAGCAGGCCAGGAGCATCAAGATCCAGCTAATGAAGGTTGGCTGTCTGTGGGTCTCAGTAGCAAGGCTGCCCAATCCCCCAGAGTGACTTGTGTTTGGTGTACCAGACTCTGGACTCCCTCCTCAGTCACTCTCAGTCACAGAAGACTGAGAGTGAGCTGTGAGAGCTCAGCAGGATCTCACATCTTCTTGAGGATCTTCTTTTAGGAAAGCCAAGAACCTGGTGAGGGCTGCTCCTGAGCCTCTCTTTCTTCCAGAGGAATCTGGGCCCCCTGCTTTTTCCCAACCCACCACCTAAACTTCAGCTCTAGGTGGTGAGAAGTTAGCCATCAGCAGCTGCTTGATGTTGAGCATGATTTGAAAATGGTCCCAAGGGGCCCTGGATGTTTCACAGAGCTCCTAAGTGTGGCTATGGAGGCAGGAGCTCCAAAACCTATACACACACACATTCACACACTCACACACACAACATACACACTCACACACACAATACACGTGCTCAGACACACATTCACAATCACACACACCATACTGCATACATACATAAACAACACACAAAACATGCAGCATACACATACTCAAAAAACACATATGCAACTCACACACTCAGACACACAACACACACACATACTCAGTACACACACACTAACACAATCACACAAACAACATACACACATTCACACCACACACATAGACACACACTCAGACGCAGGCACACACACACACTACACTGCTACTCCTACTGAACACGTTTCCCTCAATCGTTCTGCCTTAGGCTGTGTTTTAGGAAAGATTATTGCATTTAAAATGACTTTATCATCGTTGGCTAAATCATTCACTTTGATCTTAGTCAAACTTTGCTTGAATCTCAATTTCCTTACCCACTTACAGTATCTCACCTGGGAAATAAGGTAAAAAATGGCTACTTTGCAGAGTTTGTGTAGCAACTGAGAGAGAGGAAGCTATTATCATAGTGCCTTGCACTGAGTGACTTAGTCAATATTAGCTATTGCTTTATATATATCATTATTTGGGGCTTGCACTCATTCATTCAAAAGCTATTTATTAAGTACTTCCTAGGTGACAATGAAGGAGCCCTGGTTGCACAGTGGTTAAGAGCTATGGCTGCTAATGAAAAGGTTGGCAGTTCAAATCCACTGGCCACTCCTTGAAAACCCTATGGGGCAGTTCTACTCTGTTTTATAGGGTTGCTATGAGTTGGACTCAATGGCAACTGTTTTTTTTGTTTGTTTGTTTGTTTTTGGTGGTGCAGTGGTTAAAGCTACCAACTGCTAACCAAAAGGTCAGTGGTTCAAAGCCACCAGCAGCTCCTCAGGAGAAAGAAGTGGCAGTTTGCTTCTGTAGAGATTTACAGACTTGGAAACCATATGGGGTCACTATGAGTCAGAATCAACTTGATGGCAGTGGGTGAGTAATGCAACAATAACTGTCCAAATAAATGGGACTACCTGCAATGAATTATAGCTATATCATGAGTATCAGTCAGAAGTACTGATGTGTTCATATCTTTACCCCTAAAAGAATCAATGCCAATGCCCACATGAATAAAGGCACATCTATGGCACGTATGCAGTATGTATGTACACACTGCATGTCTCTGTGTACTTATCATACTTAGGTTTACCCTACCCTGGTTTTATGCTGTGCACAAGGAATACAGGGACACTGAAGGAGCTTACAGTTTAGCTGTAGAAACAGGATTTTAGGAAATGGGAAGTTAAACCCTGTGGGGCAACCAGACATTCCAGACTCTTCTAAGGCAGGGATAAACCAGAGAGGAGGTTTATCCAGGTTTCCTGGAGGAGGTAGGATTTGAGTTTGGTCTCAAGATGTTTCCAGGTATGTATACATTGCTTGCATGAGTCCATGAATGCTGAGCATCCATCTTCCTGCTCAGCCCCTGATTTCTCCTGGATGAATCCTTTTAGTCCATTTCATTCAAGCATAATCATTGGTCTTGAAATGGGAACATATCCCAATGAGGCCAGTGAGAGTGGTGGGGCCGCCTGCTGGGATTGGTGCATCAATGAAAGAGAGCCTCTCTCTCTGCTGGAGTGCTGCGTGTGTAGAAGGGATGGTGTCAGCTGGAGCCCAAGGTTACTGCACTAGTGTGAGGCTGGTGGTAGGAGAGAAGCTGAGAGATGAATCTGAGTCCAGGTCTAGATGCAACTGGAGTCAGCCCTGATTTCTGACTGTTAATTATACAAACAAACAAATTCAACCCAATTTGAGGGGATTTTCTGAAACAGGAACTTTAAAACATAAAGGCATACAGTGTGTTTTAAGAAATCCTTCCGATCACTCCTCAGGGAAGAACTGGTGTAAGTACTTGGTCGGGGTGTCCAAGAGAAAACTCAGTCTGGTCTACATTGGGTTCCTTTCCCACTTGTATTATCAGGTCCTGCTAGTCCTCCTCCATCTTAGTTCTGCTGTTCCTGTTCCACAGCTGTGAACTGAGTTTTCATTTCCTCTTTACACATTTCTAGTTAGACTTAAAAAAAAAAAAAACTACGAAACGAAACAGAAAACATTCTTGGTCTCCTCTAGCATATTTGATCAAATTCTATAGTAATTCATATCCAATGAGTATTTTGCATATTCAATGAGGAGTGACCCTTCCTTAGACCCTCACAGAACTCTGCTGTCCCTCACTCACTCCTGGGGAGTTCTCATCTCATACTGCAAGGCCCCACACAGAATGTTGACACTGTGTAGACGCCTCAGCCCTGATGTATCCCTGCGTTTTATGCCCTGAGTCAGTATACGGTTTCCTCTCCCACAGTGCTAAGTGAGTATTATATCCTGCTCACCTTCTTTACAGTTAAAGGAATCCACAGCGTGGGTCTGAGCTGGGAAAACTCCATCAAGCAGAAAGAGGGATGACATGACACTCCAGTAGTGTTCCATTAAACATCTCCTTTGTCTCAGCAACGAAGGGTGGTTCTACTGTTCAGCCATTTCTCAGTCACTCTTCCATGAACTATGTTGTTCACCCTATTCCTATTGTCCAAAATGCCTTCCTGCTCACACCTTCTCCATTTTTCTTGGAGTCCTCATCTTTCAGCACCAGATGAAAACTTTCTCCCCCAGGGAGTCTTCCTGACCCCAATTCTGGGGAAGTGGCCTCTCCTGTATTTATGCTCTCACTCCTTTCTAACCTGTTTTCATCTGCCATGCACCACACCAGGTGTTTGCACGTTGCCTCCTTCACTAATCCACGAGACCCAGCAAGAACATGCCTCCTGCCTCAATCTCCTCTACAGAAAGGCTAGTTCAGTCTTGGGTACAGTGTGGGTGGTTAATAAATGTGTGCTAAATAAATGTAATTGAAGTAAATGTGAAGTTATCTAACCTCTGGTAGTAGTAGATTATTGAGTAAATTCATATCTCTGGATGGGGTTGGTTCAGGGTTCACAGTGGGCAGCAGCATCTGTGGTGGATGCATTCATTCACATGGAGCCGTACACGTGATTGTGGGCATGCTGTTGGCCCAAGCAGCATCAATAATTCAGGAGCTCCATTCAGAGAGGCCTATGGTGCCAGAGATGGAGAAAAAGGTAAAATGACTCAGGCCGAGTTAGGTGGGGGAGAAAAATGCTAGAATATAGCTCTAACATTTACTACTGTTAAAAAATCTCCAGCTGTCAATTTTATATGCAGAGCATGTCAGACACACAAATGAACCAGGGGAGATTTCTTCACCAGCAACTAAGGAAAGGATATAATTTATGTAAGAGATTGAAAAAGAAGCATTAAAATTACAATTCTTGATTGAAAATTTGGAGCATTTTTAATAGGTTCAGGACAGCAATTTTAAAGTGTCGCTGGGTACATTCACTCCCTGAGGTGGTTCTCCACTCCCTCACCTCCACTCTGTGCAGCTTTCCTGCAGAGAGAGCAGCATTACTGTGAGATCCAACAGTAATAATTAAGACAGGGTATCTTGGGAAAAGAGAGTTTGTACGTAGAGGTAGAGGAGAAATAGGAAAATGGATTGCACTAGCTCTCCGATCAAAAAATATTTACTGTATCCCCACTCCTCAATGCAGGATGTTACTCTAGGGGATGGGGAGATACCAACAGGCCCAAGGCTCTGCCTGTAAGTGATTCAAATGTCTGCAGGTCACTGTGGTGAACACACAAACACAGAGCAGGTTGTTCCCTGCCTATAACCACTTACAGCATCCTTGGAAAACAGCTCACAAGCCCACACAAAATGACATGAAAGAAATTTGTTATGACATGACAGTGAAGAAAGGTCTACAGTGTGCTGAGCACAGACAGTGGTCTAGATGAGATCAGAAACTGGAGCAAGCACTTTAGGTCATGGCGATGGAAAAGACCTGAGTAAGATGGACTCTGAACTAGATCATGAAGAGCAGACTGGGTGTAGACACAGCAGGAGAGTCTCAAGGTGGCACCAGGTTCTGGAGGGAAAGAAAATATGATGAAAAGGGGAACAGGAGTCTGACACACATGAGTCCTTCTACTTTCTTATAAATTCTCAGTGTCCCATACTTAAAAGTAAGAGGTTTCTATGGCAATTTCAATTCTATATTCCAAGTTTTTAAAATAGGTAGCTAGATAGATTAGCTAGATGATAGGTAGGTAGGTAGGTAGACAGACAGACAGACAGACAGGTAGATAGATAGATAGATAGATGATAGATAGATAGATAGATGATAGATAGATAGATAGATAGATAGATAGATAGATAGATAGATAGATAGATAGATGCTGTCAAGTTGACTCCGACTCATGGAGACCCATGTACAACAAAACAAAATGTTGCTGTTCCTGTGTCATCCTCACAATCACCAGCATGTTTGAGCCCATCATTGCAGCTATTGTGTCAACTCATATCACCAATCGTATCCTAGCCCTCACTAGCCCTATACTTCACTGAACATGATATCCTCCTCCAGTGATTGAGCCCTCTTGATGATGTGTCCAAAGCAAGCAAGTCAGGTAATGTTCTGTTGTGATCCATAAGGATTTCAGTGACTAATTTTTGGAAGTAGATCACCAAGCCTTTCTTCTTAGTCTGGAAGCTCTGTTGAAACCTGTCCACTATGGGTAACCCTACTGGTAGCATAGCTTTCACATCATAGCAACAAGCAAGCCACCTCAGTATGAGAAACTGACAGATGGTGGAAGTTCATTAAATAGGTGGTTGGAGGTTGGGGAAAATAGCAGACAGCTAATTCAAGAAATGTAAAGGCAGGAAGAATAAATCTGTTTAGCTGTAAGGGATACAGAGAAATAAAACAATCAACACTGTGATGGCTGGAACACTGTCAACTTGGTTTTAAATTGTACTCAAATACCTAGTATAGTGTCATGGTATCATGTGTGGTATATACCAATGTGTATATACTAAACACCCAAAATTTTTTTGGAAAGAATGAATAAGTGAAGAATTAAATAAGTAAAGATTTGGACCAGACGATGAAAGCTTTCCAATGCTCAACAAAGAATCTAGGATTTTTCCCACCCAGGATAATGTCTGAGACAAGCTGATAGCGGGGATGACAGGGAATATGTTCACTACAGTGATTCAGGATAAGCATGGCAGAAGTTCATCATTTCACTTAACTATTTCAATCTTTAAATAATGTTTAAGTACAACTTGCAAATATTAAATAAAAAAGAAAATAAAGCTATGGTAAAATAGATAACAAACAAATATTAACTAAAGAAAGTGGCATAACAAAATAGACTTTAAGCACAAAAAATAATTGTTATTAAAAAAAATCTTTAAACATGGTAAAAGTTTAATTCACAAGAAAGCTATACTAATCCAGAGCCCGTAGGTATCTAATAACATAGTTTTAAAATACATAAAGGTAAAACGGACAGAATTAAAAGTAGCAGTTGCGGAATCTACACATATTATTATGAGTATTTGATCCCCTCAGAATCTGAGAGATTAGTTGTATAAATAAATAGGTATGAATATTGAACAATATGATAAGGGTGATATAATAGACATATACAGAATGCTGCAAACAACATTTAGAAAATAATGTTACATTTTCAGAAATGAACTATGTGCAAAGATAGAGATATCAATGAATTTATATAAGAAAAGCAATATTCTATATTTATATAAAAATCAATAATAGAGGACAGCAGAAAACCCCTCATATATATCTTCAGAGATATGAAAAAGATACATCCAATCAACTCATCCTAATGGAAATTACAAAGTAGTAAGAATTTTACAATATGTTTTAGATATTATATAATATCTACAGAGTTCCACAAACACCTATCAGTTTGTCATACTGCGGTACATTGTGTGTTCCTATGATGCTAGAAGCTATGCCACTGGTACTTCACATTCCAACAGGGTTAATCATGGTGGACAAATTTCAGCAGATCTTCCAGACTAACACAGACTAGAAAAAAAAGTCTGGTGATCTACTTCTGAAAATTACCCAGTGAAAACCCTATGGATCACGACAGAAGATTGTCTGATATAGTTCTGGAAGATAAGCCATTTGAGTTGGAAGGCACTCAAAATGTACACTGGTCACAAAAATGGACACAAACATATCAACAATTGTGAAAATGGTGCAGGAACATACAAAGTTCGGTGCTGTTGTACATCATTGGAGCTGACTTGATGGCAACTAACAACAACGAATTTACTAAACAAAATATTAACAACCCAAATCTAAGTGTATAAAACAAACAAAAAACCAAAACCATTGCTGTTGAGTTAATTCCAAATAAGAGCGACCATATAGGACACAGTAGCATTGTCCCATAAGGTTTCCAAGGAGTGGTTGATGGATTTGAACTGCTGATCTTTTGGTTAGCAGCTGAGCTCTTAACCATTCTCCCACAGGAAAAAAAAAAATCCAAACTTGTAATTAAAGAAATTAGAAAAAGAACCAGAGACAAAACTTGAAACATGGAACCATGGAACAGATTGAGATGGGGGAAAATTTATGAAGTAGGAAAAAAAAGGAATATTAAAGAAGATCATAAAAAATAAAAGCTTATACATTTAAAAAGGTTAGTAAAATGGACAGACTGTAATGATAAAGAGAAAAAAGAAATAAATACTAGGAATAAAATCTAACAACATAGATTATGAAATTATAAGATAGCATGATGAATTAGTTTAAACCAATTAATTTAAAAACCATGAAAGGATAATTTATAGAAAAATGAAACATTATGAATAAATCAAAAGCAATGGAAACACCTGAACAAATTTATAATATTAAAGAATTATATTTAGAGGCGGGGCCAAGAAGGTGGATTAGTCAGACACTTCCTGTGGTTCCTTTTACAAGAAAGACCTGAAAAAACAAGTGAATCAATTATATATGGCATCTAGGAGCCCTAAAGATCAAAGGCAAAGTTGAAGAATCAGACTGAGTGGCAGGGGGACGGAGAGATAGTTCAGAAGTAGCAAGGAGTTGCCAGACCTGACCTGGCAGAAGACAGCACCTTTCAGGCCAGATTGACTGGCATGCATGGTGAAGCAAGCAGTGGCGCTCGGGAGGTGTTTTCCATATCAGGAGAGACCGAGTGGCAGTGAGTCTGCTGAGACCTCCAGAACCATTGAAAAGTGGTGCTCAATCAGGAAAAGATAAGTATAGCATCTGACCTACCACGCAGATCAAAAAATACCACCTGGGGAAAAAACTTCTCTCCCAAGTACCTTCCCCTTTCCTGCTCTGCACTGGGTGGTAGGCTGGCTTTAGTGATTGCCAAGTCCCTTGGACTGGAATTAGGACCCTTCACATGCCCTGAGCTATTCTTCGGGCTTTGTAGAGGGAACAAATGAACAAACAAGAAAAAATAATCTGTCAGCTCTCCTAAGCCGGGAACTCAGGATAGGCACAATTCCTTTGCCTAGGCATAGTCATAAGGAGACCACGGACTTTGAATGCTTTTCATCCCTGCATAGATCTGTGTGGGCCCATTTCCACAGCATAGGCACTCAACTGTATCAGCTATATGGTGAAGTGTCAGGCTTTTGACATTTGACACTGCACTGTAGTGTCCTCACCTACCCACAGCAGAGGCCTGAGGCCTGGTGGCTCCAAGCATACTACCTAGCCGCATGTGACAGGGGTTTAAGAATAAATGGTGCCTCCCAGTACTTACAGCCAACATCATTGGTTGCTCATAGTTCAGCTGAAAAAGCCACCCACCTATGTGCTCTAGGGAACAGGGACACTCTTTCCTCCCAGACACGTAGGGGCAATGTCAGCCTCCTGCACTGCTCAGCGTGTGACCTCCTACTGCAGAGAGATACCTGTGCCTACACCAGTAACCCCTGCCTATCTAAGACTATAGACGAGAGCCTGCATCACACACTTGGTGACTGACTACCTGGACACCTGAGCTGAATCCAAACAATAAAAGTAAACAGCCTCCTGGGCTCACATACCTAGCTAGTAACAGATGTAACCACCTGGTAACAGGATGTTAGAGCTTCAAAGGTGCCAATAATCAAACTAGCTAACATGTGCAGCCTATTTGGGCATATCAAAACAAAACAAGAAACCAGGACACAGTAATCAAACATAAAACAAATACATATAATAACTTATTGATGGCTCAGAGACAATAGTCAATATCAAATCACATAAAGAGGCAGACCATGATGGCTTGAACAGGCTCCCAAAACAAAGAATCAAGAAATTTTCTGGAGGAAGAGTTTCTTGGAATTACCAGAGGTAGAATACAAAAGATAATATACAGAACTATTAAAGAGATCAGGCAAAATGCAGAACAAGGCAAGGAACACACACACAAAGCAACAGAGTAACTTAAGAAGATTAGAGAAGAGCACAATGACAAATTTAACAGGCTGCAAGAATCCATACAGAGAAAGCAAACAAAAATCCAGAAGATGAACAATAAAATTTCAGAATTAGACAACTCAATAAAAAGTCATAGGAGTAGAATTGAGGCAATGGAAGTCAGAATTAGTGAGAATGAAGATAAAGCACTTCACATCAACTTATTTCAGGAAAAATCAGCTAAAAGAATTTTTAAAAATGAAGAAACCCTAAGAATTATATGAGATGCTATCAACAGGAATAACCTAAGAGGGAGTATCAGAAAGGGGCAGAGGGGTGGAACAGAATATACAGACAGAATTGTTAAAGATTTGTTGGCAGAAAACTTCCCTGATATCATGAAAGATGAGAAGGTATCTGTCCAAGATGCTCATCGAACCTTACATAAGGTAGATTCCAAAAGAAAGAAATCAAGACATATTATAAGCAAACTTGCCAAAATTAAAAATAAAGAGAAGATTTTAAGAGTGGCTAGGGATAAAAGAAAAGTCATCTACAAAGGGAGTCAATAAGACTAAGCTCGGACTACTCAGCAGAAACCATGCAGGCAAAAAGCCAACGGGACGACATATATAAAGCCTTGAAGGAAAAAAGTTTTTTGCCAAGAATTATATATGTAGCAAAACTGTCTCTCAGACACGATGGAGAAATTAGGGCATTTCCAGATAAACAGAAGTTTAGGAAATTTGTTTAAAAAAACACCAAAATTACAAGGAATACTAAAGGGACCCCTCCAGTTAGAAAATCAATAACATTAAATAGCAACTCAAGACTAGAACTAAGGACAGAGTAAGCAGATATCAACCCAAATAAGGAAGTCACAAAAATAAATAAAAGCTAAACCGCGGAAAATAGGGAAACAAAGACATCAATATGTAAAAGATGACAACATTAAAACAAAAAACCAACACTAAAAAAATGTACTCATAGATCTTTCATATAGAGAGGAAGTTAAGACGATATAAAGAAATAAAAGAGTGGCTTAAAATTAGAAAAATAAGAGTAAATATTAAACTAACCACAAAGGTAACTAACAATTGTACACAACAAAATAAAAAAGAAGAAAAACATAAAGACTCAGGAAATACAAAATCAACAACAACGAAAAAAATAAAAAGACAATACAAAAAGAAAAATGACTCAGCACAGAAAAGGAATTGGAACAAAGAAACTGTCAACGACACACACAAAAAGACATCAAAATGACAGCACTAAATGGATACCTATCAATAAATATCATGAATGTAAATGGACTAAATGTACCAGTAAAGAGACAGACAGTGGCAGAATGGTTTTAAAAAAAGAGATCCATCTATATGCTGCCTACAAGAGACACACTTTACCCTTAAAGACACAAACTAAAACTTAAGGAAGGAAAATATATATCAGCAAACAACACTCAAAAAAGAGCAGGAGTGGTAACACTAATCTCTGACAAAATAGATTTTAAAGTAAAATCCACCACAAAAGATAAGGAAAGACACTATATAATGATTAAAGGGTCAATACACAAGAAAGACATAACTGTAAAAAATATTTATACACCCAACAACAGGGCTCCAAAATACATAAAACAAACTCCAACAGAATTGAAAAGAGAGATAGTTCCACAAAAATAGTAGGAGACTTCAATACACTACTTTCAGTGAAGGACAGAACATCCAGAAAGAAACTCAATAAAGACACGGAAGATCTAAATGCCACAATCAACCAACTTAATCTCATAGACATATTCTGAACACTCCACCCAACAGCAGCCAAGTATACTTTCTTTTCCAACGTGCATGGAGCATTCTCCAGAATAGACCACATATTAGGCCATAAAGCAAGCCTTAACAGAATCCAGAGCATCAAAATATTACAAAGCAACTTTTCTGACAATAAAGCCATAAAAATGGAAATCAATAACAGAAAAAGGAAAGAAAAAAATCAAACGCATGGAAACTGAACAACGTCTTGCTCAAAAACTGCTGAGTTATAGAAGAAATTAAGGACAGAATAAAGAAATTCACAGAATCAAATTAGAATGAGAACACATCTTACGAGAACCTTTGGGCCACAGCAAAAGCAGTGCTCAGAGGTAAATTTATAACAATAAATGCACATTCAAAAAGAAGAAAGGGCTAAAATCAAAACATTAACCCTACAACTCTTCAAGTAGAAAGGGAGCAGCAAAAGAAGCCCTCCGGTGCCTGAAGAAAGGAAATAATAAGAATTAGAGAAGAATTAAATGAGATAGAGGATAGAAAAACAATTGAAAGAGTTAACAAGTCCAGAAGCTGGTTCTTTGAAAAGATCAACAAAACTGATAAACCATTGGCCAAACTGACGAAAGAAAAACAGGAGAGGAAGCAAATAACCCGTATAAGAAATGAGATGGGCGAATATCACAACAGACACACTGAAATTAAAAGAATCATAAGAGAATAATATGAAAAATTGTACTCTAAAAAATTTGAAAACTTAGAGGAAATGGACAAATTTCTAGAAACTCACTACCTACCTAAACTAACACAAACAGAGGTAGAACAATTAAATCAACCCATAACAAAAGAAGAAATTGAAAAGATAATTTAAAAACTCCCAATAAAATAAAACCCTGGACCTGATGGTTTCACTGGAGAATTCTACAAAACTTTCAGAGAAGAGTTAACACCTCTACTGCTAAAATTACTTCAGAGCATAGAAAAGGATGGAATACTCTCAAACTCATTTTATGAAGCCAGCATAACCCTGATATCAAAACCAGGTAAAGACACCACAAAAAAAGAAAATTACAGACCAATATCCCTCATGAACATAGACGCAACAAAATTCCAGCCAACAGAATTCAACAATATGTCAAAAAAAATAATTCACCATGACCAAGTGGGATTCATACCAGGTATGCAAGGATGGTTCAACATTAGAAAAACAATCAGTGTAATCCATCACATAAACAAAAGACAAGAACCGTATGATCTTATCAGTTTATGCAGAAAAGGCATTTGACAAAGTCCAACACCCATTCATGATAAAAACTCTCAGCAAAATAGAAATCGAAGTGAAATTACTCAGCATTATTAAGGGCATTTATGCAAAGCCAACAGCCAACATCATCCTAAATGGAGAGAGTCTGAAAACATTCCCCTTGAGAACGGGAAACAGACAAGGATGCCCTTTATCACTACTCTTATTCAACATTGTGCTGGAGATCCTAGCTAGAGCAATTAGGCTAGAAAAAAAGAAATAAAGGGCATCCAAATTGGGAAGGCAGAAGTAAAAGTATCTCTATTTGCAGATTATATGGTCTTATACATAGAAAATCCCAAAGAATCCACAAGGAAACTACTGGAACTAATAGAAGATTTCAGCAATGTATCAGGAGTCAAGATAAACATAAAAAATCAGTTGGGTTTTTCTATACCAACAAAGAGAAATGTGGGAAAAAAAATCACCAAATCAATACCGTTTACAATAGTCCCCAAGAAGATAAAATACTTAGGAATACATCTAACCAGAAAAGTAAAAGATCTGTGCAATGAAAACTATAAGACACTATTGCAAGAAACCAAGAGACCAGCATAAGTGGAAAAATATACCTTGCTCATGAATAGGAAGACTCAACATTGTGAAAATGTCAATTCTACCCAAAGTGATCTACCAATACAAAGTAATCGTGATCCAAATTCCAATGGCATTTTTTAATGAGATGGAGAAAAATCACTAACTTCATTTGGAAAAGGAAGTGGCCCCAGATAAGCAAAGCATTACTCAAGAAGAACAAAGTGGGAGGCCTCACACTACCTGATTTTAGAACTTATTATACCTCCAAGGTAGTCAAAACAGTCTGGTACTGGTACAACAACAGATACATAGATCAATGGAACAAAATTGAGAATCCATACGTAAATTCATCTACCTATGAGCAATTGATATTTGACAAAGGCCCAAAGTCCGTTAATTGGGAAAAGGCAGTTTCTTTAACAAATGATGCTGGCATGACTTGATATCCATCTGCAAAAAAATGAAACAAGACTCATACTTCACACCATGCACAAAAACGAACTCAAAGACCTAAGTATAAAATCTAGAATGATAAAGATCATTGGAAGAAAAAATAGGGAAAATGCTAGGAGCCCTAATATATGGCATAAACAGAATACAAATCATAAGTAACAACACACAAACACCAGAAGAGAAACTAGATAACTGGGAGTTCCTAAAAAGCAAACACATTTGTTCATTTAAAGACTTCACCAAAAGAGTAAAAAGACGACATACAGACAGGGTTAAGAATTTTGGCTATGACAAAACTGATCAGCGTCTAATCTCTAAAATCTACAGTATGCTGCAAAACCTCAACAACAAAAAGACAAATAACTCAATTAAAAAATGAGCAAAGTATATGAACAGACACTTCACCAAACAAGACATTCATGCAGCTAACAGACACACCAGGAAACGCTCACGATCATTAGCCATTAGAGAAACGCAGATCAAAACTACAATGAGATACCATCTCACCCCAACAAGGCTAGCATTAATCCAAAAAACACAAAATAATAAATGTTAGACATGTTGTGGAGAGACTGGAACACATACGCTGTTGGTGGGAATGTAAAATAGTGCAATCACTTTGGAAATCGATTTGGCGCTTCCTCAAAACGCTAGAAATAGAAGTACCATACGATCCAGCAATCCCTCTCCTTGGAATATGTCCTAGAGAAATAAGAGCCATCACATGAATAGATGTATGCACAGTCACGTACACTGCAGCACTGTTCACAATAGCAAAAAGATGGAAACAACCTAGGTGCCCATCAACGGATGAATGGATAAACAAATTATAGTATATTCACACAATGGAATATTATTCAACTATAAAGGAAGATGAATCCGTGAAACGTCCTACAGCATGGAGGAATCTGGAAGGCATTATGCTGAGTGAATTTAGTTAGTCGCAAAAGGACAAATGTTGTATAAGACCACTATTATAAGCACTCAAGAAAAGGTTTAAACACAGAAGAACACATTCTTTGATGTTTACAAGCGTGGGGAGGGAAGGACGGGGGTATTCACTAACTAGATAGTAGACAAAAATTCTCTTCAGTGAAGGGAAGGACAACACACACCACAGGGGAAGTCAGAATAACTGGACTAAACCAAAAGCTAAGAAGTTTCCTGAATATAACCAACCACTTTGAGGGACAGAGTAGCAGGGGCCGGGGTCTGGAGACCATGGTTTCCGGGGACATCTAGGTCAATTGACATAACAAAGTTTATTAAGAAAATGTTCTGCATCCCACTTTGGTGAGTAGCATCTGGGGTCTTAAAAGCTAATGAGTGGCCGTCTAAGATGCATCAATTTGTCCTAACCCACCCGGAGAAAAGGAGAATGAAGAACACCAAAGACACAAGGAAAATATTACAAGAGACAAAAGGTCCACATAAACCAGAGACTCTTATCAGCCTGAGACCAGAACTAGATGGTGCCCAGCTACAGCCAATGACCGCCCTGACAGGGAACACAGCAGAGAGTCCTTGATGGAACAGGAGAAAAGCGGGGTGCAGAACTCAAATTCTAGTTAAAACACGAAACTTAATGGTTTGACTGAAGCTGGAGGGACCACGAAGACATGGACCCTGGACTCTCTGTTAGCCAAAAATTAAAACCATTCCTGAAGCCAACTCTTAAGACAAAGATTAGACTGGACTATAGGACATAAAATGATACTCGCGAAGAGTGTGCTTCTTGGCTCAAGTAGATACGTGAGACTAAATGGACAGCTCCTGTCTGGAGGTGAGATGAGAAGGCAGAGAGGGTCAGGATCTGGTTGAATGGACACGGGCAATCTGGGGTGGAAAAGAGAAGTGTGCTGTCACAGTATAGGGAGAGCAACTAGGGTCACATAACTGTGTATAAATTTTTGTATGAGAAACTAACTTGAATTATAAACTTTCACTTAAAGCACAGTAAAAAAAATTATATTTAGTTAATCAGTAATCTTAAATCTACCCACCAAAAATTAACACAAACATCAAGCTCAGGCTCCCAAGACTTATATTTCAAATGAAGATGGGATAATAGAGACTGAATTTACCCATTTTGATGATTAATTTTATGCATCAACTTGACTAAGTTATTTAATCAAATACTAATCTAAGTGTTGTGGTTGTTCTGAAGGTATTTTGTGGATATAGTTAACATCTACAATTTGTTGACTTTAAGTAAAGGCAATTACCTTCAATAGTGGGTGTCTTAGTCATCTAGTGTTGCTATAACAGAAATACCACAATTGGATGGCTTTTAACAAAGAGAAATGTATTTTCTTACAGTCTGGTATGCTATGAGTCCAAATTCAAGGCATCAGCTCCAGGGAGAGGCTTTCTCTCTCTGTCGGCTCTGGAGGAAGGTCCTTGTGATGCATCAGTCTTCCCTTGGTCTGGGAGCATCTCAGTGCAGGAATCTCAGGTCCAAAGGACGCACTCCGCTCCAGGCACTGCTTTCTTGGTGGTATGAGTTTCCCATGTGTCTCTGCTCACTTCTGTCTTTAGTATCTCAAAAGAGATTGGCTTAAGACACTATGTAATCTTGTAGACCTCATAAGTATAACTGCTGCTAATCCATCTTATTACATCATAGTGACAGTTTACAACACATAAGGAAATCACATCAGATGATAAAATGATAGACAATCATACAATACTGGGAATCATGACCTAGCCAAGTTGTCAGACATTTTGGGAGGGACACAGTTCAATCCATGACAGTGGGTGAGCCTCATTCAATCAGTTGAAGGCCTTAAGAGCAAAAACTAAATTTTCCCAGACAGAAATTCTGACTCAAGACTGAAGTTTCTGTTCCTGCCCAGTTTTCAGCCTTCCAACTGCCATACAAATTTCAAACTTGCCGGCCCCCAAAATGGCGTAAGCCAATTCTTTAAAAGAAAAATCTTTACATATTATGTTTATTCTATATAATAAACATAATCTTTACATATTACGTTTATTATATATAATATATATACATCGTATAGAATATTAATATTATAATTTGTATGTATATGTTGTTGTCATTAGGTGCCATCAAGTTGATTCTGACTCGTAATGACCTATGTACAACAGAACAAAACACTGCCCTGTCCTGCGCCATCCTCATGATCCTTGTTATGCTTGAGCCCATTGTTGCAGCCACCGTGCCAATCTATTTCGTTGACGGTCTTCCTCTTTTTTGCTGACCCTCTGCTTTACCAAGCATATCCTTCTCCAGAGACTGGTGCCTCCTCATAACGCGCTCAAAGTACATGAAGTCCCACCATCTTTGCTTTTAAGAATATATATATTCTGGAGAACCCTGACTGATACAGATTTTGATACTGAAAGTGGCTCTAGAGGAACTGAATCTTAAGGATGAGAATTTTTTAATTGGCTCTGAGGTCTCTGGAATTGTTTCTATAATCTGATTTGATTTAAAGGCACTAAAGAATCTCTTTCCAGTGGTTAAAAGGTTAAAAGAGCACTGATAGACCATGGTATGATATGGCAACAGAGATACACAAAATGTCATCATTGGATTATCCTAATTAAATACTTAAAAAATACATGGTTCTGATACGTAGATAGATGATAGATGATGGATGATTGACGGACGGACGGACAGGCTGGCAGGCGGGCGAGTGGGCAGACAGACAGACAGATATACAGATAGACAAACAGATAGATATACAGATAGACAAGGAGACAGACAGACAGCTGCTGTTCAGTCAACTATGACTCATGATGACCTTACACACAACAGAATGAAACATTGCCCAGTCCTGCATCATCCTCATTATAGTCAGCATGTGTGAGTCTATCCTTGCAGCTATTGTGCCAATACATCTCACGAGGGTCTCCCTTGCCCTTGCTGATCTTCTACTTGAAGCAACTTGATGCCTTCCTTCAGGAATTGATGCCCCCAATGATGTGTCCAAAACAAGCAAGTTAAACAATGTTCTGCTGTGATCCATAAGGTTTTCATCAGCTAATATTAGATCACCAGGTCTTTCTTCCTAGTCTGTCTTATTCTGAAAGCTCCACTGAAACCTGTCGACCATGGGTGACTCTGCTGGTATTTGAAATACTAGTGGCATAGCTTTCAGCATCATGGCCACATGCAAGTCATCACAGTATGACCAACAGACAGACAGGTGGTGGACAAAGTTCTGGGTAACCATGTATGTAATACATCAGAACATTTTGCCAAACTAACAAACGATGCATTGCATTGGACAAATCTGCTGCAAACGATCTCTTTAAAATGTTAAAAAGCAAAGATATCACCTTGAAGACTAAGGTGTGCCTTATCCAAGCCATGGTATTTTCAGTCGTCTCATATGCACGCGAAAGCTAGATAATGAATAAGGAAGACAAAAGAAGAATCGATACCTTTGAATTAGGGTGTTGGCAAAGAATACTGAATATACCATGGACAGCCAAAAGAAAAAATATGTTTTGGAAGAAGTACAGCCAGAAAGTTCTTTACAAGCAAGAATGAAGAGACTTCATCTCGTATACTTTGGACGTGTTATCAGGAGGGATCAGTCCCTAAAGAAGGACATCATGCTTGATAAAGTAGAGGTTCAACAAAAAAGAGAAAGACCCTCGACAAGGTGGATTGACACAGTAGCTGAAACAATGGGCTCAAGCATAATGATTATAAAGATGGTGCAGGATGGGGCAGTATTTCATTCTATTGTACTGTGAGTAGGAACCGACTTGATGGCATCTAACAAGTAAAATAAGATTGACTGGATGAGCTCAGGGCTTCTAATTCCCAATTCAAGTGCTATATAAATGACTTGAAAGTTTCTATGTCTTCCCTGAAAGAAACCGTTATTTCCCGTAGCTGTAGAGCTGAGATATCTGAAAACCAAACCCATAGTCTCATCCTACATGTGGATGAATTACAACACAAAATAAATTTCTCACCTTGCTGTGTGTCTGTTGTTAAAGTAAGAGAATTGATTGGAAAGGAATAGAGTCCTAAAAATTGGAATGAAGATCTAAGAGCAGATCCTGACAATGCCGAAGACACTGAACCTCTAAATTCTGCTGAGTCTTTTTTGCCAGTAAAAGAAGCTTTTCTACCACCTTCTGAGATTAACCTAGCTTTGTTTGAGGAAACTGTAATGGCCTCCCTGGAGGTAATTTCCTTGAAAAACACTGCTGACTCTCCTTAAGACCTATTTCCATCATGCCTCTGTGCTTTTAGACCTATAACTAGAATAAAGCCCCAGTAAGGACCAAAATGAGAGGTGCAAAAGGTAACCCATCAGGAGGTACACCACACTTCAAAATAACTGAACTATTTTTCCAATCTATACAAACAGAAACCCAAGAAATATGTGTGGGAATGGATATTAATAGTATGGGATAATGGTGAAAGGAACATAAATTTGAATCAGGCTGAATTTATTGATATGGGCCTACTAAGCAGAGATTCTTCATTCAAGTTTTCAAATCCAGGGTTTAGAAAACAATCTAACAGTTTATTTGGTTGGTTGGCTGAAACATGGATCAAAATGGACCTACATACACAAAATAAAGTTGAAATACCAGAACTGCCTTAGTATACTGCAGAAGATATTCAAAGACTTAGGGAGTTTTCAGAGTTAGAGTGGATTTATCATGTAAGAATTGATCACTCACCCTAGGAAGGTGCAGAGAACATATCTTTTACAATAATTGTGAGAAATAAATTTGTGAGGGGATCTCCAACATCTTGAAGCGTTCTGTAGTTGCTCTTCTCTGTAGGTCAGAAATTATAGGGGATCCCCAACATCTTGAAGTGCTCTGTAGTTGCTCTTCTCTGTAGGTCAGAAATTATAGGGGATCCCCAACATCTTGAAGCGCTCTGTAGTTGCTCTTCTCTGTAGGTCAGAAATTATAATGCAAAATGCTGCCACTGAACTGAGATGCTTAAATGTAATGGGAATAATTAGATCCCAGGGTGGCAGGGGCCAAGTGGCAGCATTTAATCACCAAAGGTGAACGTGGTTACCATAATGGATGGCAAAGATAAAGCAGTATCAGAATAGTCTGAATCAGAGAGAACTAAGGAATTGGCTAGCTGAACATATTGTCTCTAGAATAGAAATAGATGGTTTAGGAATACAGTAGGGGTGTGTCAGTTGGGTGGGTGTGTCCATAAAGGGGTAACAGGAGAGAGCATGGTGATACAACACATATCTTTTGAATGTGGTAGTGGTACACAAATCTATACAGGAGATAAAATTTCATAGAACTATACACACATAGAGTGATGTAAAATTGGCAAAATCTTAATAAACTCTTAATTTCCAATATTAATTTCCTGATTTTGTACCAATCTTAATTTCCTGATTTTGATGTTGTACTATCATTATGCATGATGTCACTATTGGGAGAAATCGGGTAAAAGGTAAATGGTGAACTTTTTTGCAACTTCTTGAGAATCTATATTTCAAAATAAAAAAGTTTCGTAAAATAAGAATTAACTATTGATACATGCAAAAACATGATGAAGCTTAAAATAATTATGTTGAGTGAAAGAATCCACACAAAAATGAGTACATACTCTATGATCATATGTATATAAAATTATTCAAAATGCAAATTAATTTATAGTTATGGAGAGCAAATTAGTGGTTTCCCAGAATTATAACAGGGAAAGTTATCAGGGGAGCATTGTGGGTTGGGCAATTACAAAGTGGTAAAAGGCAATTTTGGGTGTTGATTGATATGTTCATTATCTTGATTGTAATGACAGCTTCATGGGTATATATACATATAAGTCAAGACTTATCAAAGTGTCTTTTTAAATATATGCAGTTTGTTGAATACAATTATATTTCAATAAAACTGTTTTTTAAAATCTCTTCCACAGATTAAAATAAATAAAAGGGAAGCTTCCACAGCTCCTTTCATGAGGCTGGTACAACCTTGACACAAAAATCAAAGACAGCAGATGTCATGGATTGAATTATGTCCCCCAAAAATGTGTGTATCAGTTTGGCTGGGCCATGATTCCTGGTATTGTGTGATTTTCCTATATGTTGTAAATCCTGCCTCTATGATGTTAATGAGGGAGGATGGGTGGCAGTTGTGTTAGTAAGGCAGGACTCAGTCTACAAGATTGGATTGTGTCCTGAGGTAATCTCTTGAGATATAAAAGACAGAAGCAACCAGAGAGACGGGAGGACTTCATACCGCCAAGAAAGCAGTGCTAGGAGCAGAACGCATCCTTTGAACCCAGGGTTCCTGTGCAGAGAAGCTCCTAGACCAAGAGAAGATTGAAGAGAAGGCCAACAGACAGAGAAAGCCTTCCCCAGGAGCTGACACCTTGAATTTGGACTTTTAACCTACTTTACTATAAGGAAATAAACTTCTCTTTGTTAAAACGATCCACTTGTGGTATTTCTGTTATAGCAGCACTAGATGACTAAGACAGTAGAAGACAGAAAAAAATATAACTCACTCTTATCAAATAAATACAAAGATTTCAAATAAAATATATTATGTTAGGTTTATACCAGAACTTCCAAATGTTTAAACATTAGGAAATTTACCAATAAATTTCATTTACTATGAGATGCTACAGATTATAAGATACACTCTTATCTTAATGTACTACTAAGAAAGAAAAAAATGTTTCAATCTATGACAGACTATTAATTGTAAAATGCACCCCAATTTCATAAATGGTGAAATGTGTGTTAGAAAGATGATAAATAGTAATTAAAATAAACCAAAGAAAACTCTATAAATGTATTTACTAACACTTTAACAGACGAAAATATTTGGATCATACAGTAGATACTCAAAAATGCTTAATCAAATTTACCATTCATTATTCATGTTTTAAAAATAAGAAATTTTTGTGAAAAACAAATAGAAGGAATTTCTTAACTTAATTTAAAAAATATATCATTTAACATAACAGTGAACCATTAAAATCTATGCCTTTAAAATGGAACTCATGGTCATCACAGTAAGTCAAATAAAATAAAGTAAAACAAATTACACACACAAAAAAAAGGTAGCAAGATTAGAAGAGAACAAAATTCAGGAACATTTTGATTGCTTACTTAGAAAGTTCAAGAAAGTTTATCAACTATTAGAACTAATAAGATAAAATAACTGGATATCAGATATATACACAATAATTAATACCAATCCTATTTACTAGCAATAACCAGTTATAATAGGCAATAAAATAGAATATTTCAATCACAATAACCAAAAAATTTATTTAAGGATAAATAAATAAATATGGAAGGGACCTCTGTGTATAAAATTTATAAGCTTAGTTGAAAAGCATAAAGAAGAGCTGAATAAACACAGAGATATATCATGCTGATGCCTACCAAGACTCAATACGTTAAAGATGTTAGGTCTCCCAAAATAAAGCTAAATATTCAATGTAAAGCTACTCTAAATCCCAACAGAGTTCTTTCTGAAATTTGCTGGTTGGTTCTAATATTCTATGGAATTTAAAAGTCTAAGAACAATAAAGATAATTTTTGCAAAAGACCAAGAAGGAAGTATACGCCTTATTAGTTTTGAGACGTGTTATAAAGCAACTGTAATTAAAACAATACATTATCACAAGAGTAGAAAAAAACAATGGAATCAAATTGAGAGGCCAAAAGTAGATCTCCACATCTATAAAAATGTGACTCTTGACAGAAGTGTTACTAGCAGTCTGTGAAAAAAGAATGGGCTCTCAGTAGGTGGTTCCCAGAAAATGGCCTTCCACATGGGGAAAAACATCTACCTCATAACACACTCAAAATAAATGCCAGACTTACATAGGAAAAGCAAAACTTTAAAACATTTTGAAGAAAAATATAGAAGAATATATCTGGAGTAAGCAAAGCACCAAAAGCAAAATAGGTGGAGGAATAGATGCACATGTTTGACTACAGTAAAGCAAAGATCACTTGCTCCATTTCAGAGACAACTAAACTAAGGCAGGGCAAAGTTTTCATAAAGGGTCACTCAGAGAGGATAGAGCAAGATGGCAAAGTAAGTGGACACCCCCACTTACTCCCCAGCAACCAATTCACTGAACAACGAATAAAAACAAACACAGACTGGGGAGGCAGGGCCAAGATGGCAGTGTAGTCATGTTCTTCCTATATCCGTCTTACAACAAAGACCTAGAAAAACAAGTGATTTGATTATATATGAATATCTAGGAGCCCTGAACAAGGCAAAGTTGAGGAACTGGACTGAGTAGCGGGGGGAGAGGGAGATGGTTCAGAAGAAGCCAGCAGCACCAGAGCGGCGGCGCAACTCTTCACCTGCGTTGGGTCTGCAGTGAAGCAGGCAAACATCTCTGCACTCGCTCGGGAAAAAGTTTCCACATCGAGAGAGATCCGGCAGCAGAGATTCTGCTTGGACACTCCAAACAAGTGAAAAGCAGCTCCCTAGTGGCTGAAGATACATACATGCCTGCGGCCTTTCACTGGGATTTAAAAAAAAAAAAAAAAAAAAAACAGCCCATTTGGGAAAAACCTCTCTCTCTTTTTCCTCATCCCTCCCCGCACTTCACCTGGAGTCCGCTGGGGCTGGGCTGGAAGTAGATCCCAAAAGGTGTCCTGACCCATTTTCTTGCCCTTGGAGAGGGAAAAAATAAGCCACTGGCTCCCCTAAGCCAGGAACTCAGGGTCAGCACAGCTCCTTTTCTAGGCACAGGCATAAGGGGTCTGCAGACTTTGAGTGCCTTACACCCCTGTATAGACTTGTGTGGACCCATCTCAACAGCGTTAGCCCTCACTACCACAGTACAACAGGGCAAATATCTGAAGTTTAACTTCAACTGTTTCAGCTGTGAAGTGGCAGATTTGTGACTCTCAAAACAGCCCTTCCCCTTAAGTAGACACTTTTACCAATCCGCAACAGGGGCTAGAGGACTGGTGATGTCACCTAAACCACCTAGTCACCTGCTATAGGAGTCCAAGAAAAAGCGGTGCCCTCAAGTCTTTACAGCCAACAGAGTGGGGTGCTCACAGTCCAGCTGGAAAATTCACCTACCTGCTTGCTCTAGGGAATAGGGACATGCTTTCCTTTCAGACTCTCAGGGGCAGCCGTCAGCCCCCTGCCTGGCTCAGCGCATGATCCCCTACCACAGCCAGAGTCCAGTGCCTGTACCAATCACCCATGCCGCTCTAGGACTGTAGGTGAGAGCCAGCACCACACACTTTGTGACTGACTGCCTGAACACCTGAGTAAACCCATATAGGAAAATGTAACAGACTCCTGTGTGCCCATACTTAGTTACAGAACTAACTACCTGGTGACAGGATGTCAGAGCTTCAATGGTGCCAATAATCAAACTAGCACACACAAGCACCCTATTGGGGCATATCAAAACAAAACAATACAAGAAGCTAGGACTCACTAAAAAAATATAAAACACGATTATAGTAACTTATCAATGGCTCGGAGACAACAGTCAATATCGAATCACATAAACAGGCAGTCCTTGATGGCTTCAGCAAGCTCCAAAAATAAAGAATCAATAAATTCTCTGGAGGAAGAGAATTTCTTGAAATTACCAGAGGCATAATACAAAAGATTAACATACAGAACTCTTCTAGAAATTAGGAAGGAAATACGACAAAATGCAGAGAGAGCCAAATAACACGCAAAGTAGTAGCAAAACTTAGAAAAGTTATTCAAGAACATAATGACAAATTTAATAGGCTAAAAGAATCCATAGAGAGACAGCAATCAGAAATCCAGAAGATTAACAATAAAATTTCAGAATTAGACAACTCAATAGAAAGTCATAGAAGCAGAAGTGAGGCAGTAGAAGTCAGAATTAGTGACATTGAAGATAAAGCACTTGATGTCAACTTATTTGAGGAAAAATCAGATAAAAGAATTAAAAAGAATGAAGAAACTCTAAGAGTTATGTGGGACTCTATCAAGAGAAATAATCTATGAGTGATTGGAGTACCAGAACAGGGGGGGATAATAGAAAATACAGAGAAAATTGCTCAAGATTTGTTGACAGAAAACTTCCCTGATATCATGAAAGATGAGAAGATATCTATCCAAGATGCACATCGAACCCCACGTAAGGTAGATCCCAAAAGAAAGTCACCAAGACATATTATAATCAAACTTACCAAAACCAAAAATAGAGAATTTTAAGAGCTGCTAGGGATAAAAGAAAAGTCATCTACAAAGGAGAGTCGATTAGAATAAGCTCGGACTACTCAGCAGAAACCATGCCGGAAAGAAGGCAATGGGATGACATATAGAAAGCCTTGAAGGAAAACAACTGCAAGCCAAGAATTTTGTATCCAGCAAAACTGTCTCTCAAATATGATGGCGAAATTAAGGAATTTCCAGATAAACAGAAGTTCAGGGAATTTACAAAAACCAAACCAAAATTACAAGAAATACTAAAGGGAGTCGTACCGTTAGATGATCGATAACACCAGATAACAACGCAAGACTAGAACACAGGACAGTGCAACCAGATATTGACTCAGATAGGGAAGCTGAAAATACATCAAAGCTAAAACACTGAAAATAGGGAAACAGAGATATCAATATGTAAAAAAGGACAACACTAAAACAAAAAAGAGGGGCTTAAAAAATGTAGACATTAATCTTTCATATGGAGGGGAAGTCAAGGTGATATAAAGTAATAAAAGACTGGTATATACTTAGAAAAATAGGGGTAAATATTAAGGTAAGTACAGAGGAATCTAACAATCATACAAATCAAAATAAAAAAGTAGAACCTTGCTCATGGATAGGTAGACTCAACATAGTCAAAATGTCAGTTCTACCCAAAGCAATCTACAGATACAATACAATCCCTATCCAAATTCCACCAGCATTTTTTAATGAGATGGAGTAACAAATCACCAACTTCATATGGAAAGCAAAGAGGGCCCAAATATGTAAATCATTACTCAAGAAGAAGAACAAAGTAGGAGACTGTACACTACCTGATTTTAGGACCTATTATACTGCTACTGTAGTCAAAACAGCCTGGTACTTGTTCAACAACAGATGCATAGACCAAAGGAACACAGTAGAGAATCCAGATATAAGCTCATCCACCTATGAGCAGCTAATATTTGACAAAGACCCAAAGACCATTAATTGGGGAGAAGACAGTCTCTTTAACAAATGGTGCTGGCATAACTGGATATCCACATGCAAAAAACTGAAACAAAACCCATACCTCACGCCATGTACAAAAAAAAAAACTCAAAATGGATCAAAGACTTAAATATAAAATCTAAAACAATAAAGATCATGGAAGAAAAAATAGGGACAACGCTAGAAGCCCTAATACATGGCATAAACACAACACGAACCATGAGTAACAATGCACAGGCACCAGAAGAGAGACTAGATAAATGGAAGCTCCTAAAAATCAAACACTTATGCTTATCAAAAGACTTCACCAAAAGAGTAAAAAGACAACTACAAACCGGGAAAAATTTTTGGTCATGACAAATCCCATCAGCGTCTAATCTCTAAAATCTACAAGATACTGCAAAACCTTAACGACAAAAAGACAAATAACCCAATTAAAAAATGGGCTAAGGATATGAACAGACACTTCAACAAAGAAGATATTCAGGTGGCTAACAGACACATGAAGAAATGCTCAGATCATTAGCCATTAGAGAAATGCAGATCAAAACTACAATGAGATATCATCTCACCCCAACAAGGCTAGCATTAATCCAAAAAACACAAAATAATATGGAGAGGTTTTGGAGAGACTGGAAGACTTATACACTGTTGGTGGTAATGTAAAATGGTACAACCACTTTGGAAATCGATTTGGCACTTCCTTAAAAAGCTAGAAATAGAAGTATCATAGGATCCAGCTATCCCACTCCTTGGAATATATCCTAGAGAAATAAGAGCCATCACACAAATAGATACATGCACACCCAGGTTCATTGCAGCACTGTTCACAATAGCAAAAAGATGGAAGCAACCTAGATGCCCATCAACGGATGAATGGATAAACAAATTATGGTATATCCACACAAGGGAATATTACACAATGATAAAGAACAACGATGAAGCTGTGGAACATAGTATAACATGGTGGAAGCTGGGACTTATGCTGAGTGAATTTAGTCAGTCACAGAAGGACAAATACTGTATAAGGCCACTGTTATAAGAACTCAAGAAATGGTTTAAACACAGAAGAAAACATTCTTTGATGGTTACGGGGCTGGGGAGGGAGGGTGAGGGTTATTCACTAACTAGATAGTAAATAAGAATCATCTTAGGTGAAGGGAAGGACAGCATACACTACAGGGGAAGTCAGCACAACTGGACTAAACCAAAGCTAAGAAGTTTCCTGAATACAATCAAATACTTAGAGAGACAGAGTAACAGGGGTAGGGGGTCTGGGGACCATGCTTTCAGGAGACATCTAGGTCAATTGGCATAATAAGACTTCTTAAGAAAATGTTCTGCATCCTACTTTGGTGAGTGGCATCTGGAGTGTTAAAAGCTTGCAAGTGGCCATTTAAGATGCATCAATTGGTCCCAACCACTTGGAGTAAAGGAGAATTAAGAACACCAAAGACACAAGGAAAGTATTAGCCCAAGAGACAGAATGGGCCACATAAACCAGAGACTTCATCAGCCTGAGACCAGAGGAACTAGATGGTGCCTGGTTACCACCAATGAACATCCCGACAGGGAACACAACAGAGGGTCCCTGATGGAGCAGTAGAAGGATGGGGTGCAGAACTCAAATTCTAGTAAGAAGACCAGACTTAATGGTCTGACTGAGACTGGAGGCACCCCAGAAAGCATGGCCGCTGGACTCTCTATCAGCTCAGAACTAAAACAATTTCTGAAGCCAGCTCTTCAGACAGGGATGGGACTGGACTGTTGGATGGACATAAAGTGATTCTCGCGAAGAGTGTGTCTCTTAGTCAAGTAGATACAAGGGACCAAAGGGGCAGCTTCTGTCCAGAGGTGAGATGAGAAGGCAGAGAGAGTTAGGAACTACTTGAATGGTCATGGGGAATCAGGGTAGAAAAGGAGGAGTGTGCAGTTACAGAATGGGGTGAGCAATTAGGGTCTCATAACAATGTATGTATAAAAATCGTCTATGGGAGACTAACTTGAAATGTAAACTTCGTTTAATTACAACAATTAAAAAAAATAGACTGAATTCTTAAAAACTCCAGACAGCGGCTGAGGTGTTGGAGAGTGGGGCTGAGGCCATAAGCAAGCGAGAGGAGGAGCAAAGGTGGCACAGAAGCTGGGAGTACCTACCCACTAACATGTAGAGCACTCACTCATTGTAGCCATTTTTGGATGGGACAGAGCAACACCCCAAACAGGGAAAACAGAAAGGGAGCTATTTAAGAAGCTGTAGCCAGATTTTTTTAAGGTGGTACATATTGGCCATGAGAGTTCATGAGTCACACAATTCGGAGGAGGCAAAGGGAGACCATGGCACTACAAGAGAGTGTTGTTGAATCTCACTAAGGCCTGAGACACACAGGCCTTATGTCCAGGAGAAACTGCAAGGGCAGCAGGGTGAGAGGAATACTTCAGACAGACAGGCAACACAGAGGGAAACATCTAGCTCCCTGCCCATAGTGAGACACTGTGGAAAAGCCTGTGCAGGGGCACCCTTGAGTGACAGACTTAGCCAGCCCCTCACCTCTACCACAGGAAAGTCGAGCCCTATTGCCTAATCAGAGTTTGTGACCAGCTAAGCCCCACCCTTCCTATGGATGCTTATTGAATTCCAGAGACCTAGCATCCAGAAGTCCAGAAATGAACACTGAAATAAACCAAAGGATAAGAGTGCCCTCTAGTGATTCTCAGCAGAAGATACCAAACCCACTGCAGATGAAGTAGATTCTGACTCATAGCTACCTTATGGGGCAGAGTGGATCTGACCCGTGGGATTCCCAGGACTGTGAGCCTTTGTGGAAACAGACTGCTGCATCTTTCTTTTATGGAGTCTCTGGTGGGTGTGGGCCTTGGCCCTTAGATTGGCAGCTGGGTGGGCTGCACCACCAGAGTGCCCAATCAGAACATTTTCCCACAAAATCTAGAATACAAAATTTGAAGTAAAAAAATAAATAACAAAGTGGCAAGTTTTCAACAAAAAAATAACAAAACCCACAAAATCCCAAGAGAAGGACCAATCAAAAGCAAAACATGAAGAGGAGGAAATTTCTCCTATGGAGGTCAGACTAATGGAAAGAATTGATAATTTTCATACTGTGGTGCTAAATGTGTTGAAAGAAAGGAAAAAGTACACAGAAAACAAACTAGCGGAGACCAGGAAACAAATAGAGGAAAAAACTGAGACACTCAGCAAGGAAATTGAAAACGTAAAAACAAACAAGAAAAACAAAACAAAACAAAGAGAACTACTGGAACTGAAGAATAAAGCAAATGAATTAGAAAAAGCAAGAGAGTCCGGTATCTTAAAAGCTTGCAAGCAGCCATCTAAGATTCATCTATTGGTTCCCATCCCACTCAGAGCAAAGAAGACTGAAGAAAACCAAAGACACAAAGAAAATACTAGCCCAAAGGACTATAGGACCAAATGAATGATAGACTCCCCCAGCCTGAGACCAGAAGAACTAGATAGTGCTTGGCTACCACAAATGACCACCCTGACAGAGAACAGAACAGAGAGTCCCAGACAGAGCAGGTGAAAAATATAGAACAGTATTCAAATTCACATAAAAAGGCTAGACTTACTTGTCTGACAGAGACTGGAGGAACTCCCCAGATTATGGTTCCTGAACACTCTGCTAACTCAGAACTGAAACCATTCCCAAAGCCTACTTTACAGACAAGATTAGACAGACCTACTAGCCAGGAGGAAAATAGTAAGAAGGTAACCAAAAATTCAGAGAAGAAACTAGTCTACATGTCTTAGTCATCTAGTGTTGCTATAACAGAAATGTCACAAGTGGATGGCTTTAGCAAAGAGAAGTTTATTCTCTCACAGTCCAGTAGTGTGCAAGTCCAAATTCAGGGCTTCAGCTCCAGGGGAACTTTTCTCCGTTGGCTCTGGAGGAAGGTCCGTGTCATCAATCTTCCTTTGGTCTGGGAGCTTCTCTGCACAAGAACCTCAGGTCCAAAGGACTTGCTCTGCTCCTGGCACTGTTTTCTTGGTGATATGAGGTTCCCATGTCTCTCTACTCACTTCTGTCTTTAATATCTCAAAAGAGATTGGCTTAAGACACTATCCAATCTTGTACACCTCATCATAAATCTGCTGCTAATCCATCTTATTAGATCATAATGACTGAATTTACGACACATAAGGAAATCACATCAGATTACAAAATGGTACACAATTATACAACACTGGGAACCATGACCCAGCCAAGTTGACAGATATTTTGGGGGCATACAATTCAATCCGTGACACTACACTACCCATGACGTCATACTCCCGGAGACCAGAAGAACTAGATGGTACCTGGCTACCATCACTGACCATTCTGTCTGGGGTCACAATAGATGATTCCAGATAGAATGGAATAAAACTGTGGAGCACAACTCAAATTATTTAAAAAATAAAGTCATACAAACTGGAACAGTAGAGAAAAGAAGACTCCCTGAGACTATCTCCCTGATACATTCTGTAAACCTAGAACCGAGCTTATCCCCTGAGGTCACTTTTTAAGGAAACAGCAGAGTGGTACACAAAATAAAGGATATTGCCCGTAAGATCCGTGCTCTATCTAAAAAACAGGTATATGAGACCATGAGGTCAACAATTACTCAAAAGCAAAGATGAGAAGGTGAGGTGGCAGGGAAACTAGAACACTGGAAATGAGAAGAAACAGTTGCTAACATTCATTAATAATTGGAACATGTAATGTACGAAGTATGAATCTCAGAAAATTGGAGTTTGTAAAAATTGAAATGGAACAAGTAAAGATCAATATCCTAGTCATTAGTGAGATTAAATGGACTAGTATTGACCATTTTGAATTGGACAATCGTATGGTCTACTATGTCAGGAATGACAAATTGAAGAGGAAAGGTGTCCCATTCATTGTCAAAAAGAACATTTCAAGATCAATCCTGAAGTACAATGATGTCAGTGATAGGATAATATTCCTACATGTACAAGGAAGATCAGTTAATAAAATATTGTTCAAATTTACACACCAATCATTAAAGCCAAAGAAAAAGAAACTAAAGATTTTTTTACCAACGTCTGCAATCTGAAATTGATCAAACATGCAATCAATGTGCATTGATAATTATTGGTGACTGGAATGCAAAAGTTGGAAATACAGAAAAAGGAGTGGTAGTTGGAAAATGTGGCCTTGGTAATAGAACAACTGCGGAGATCACATGATAGAAACTTGCAAGACCAATGACGTTTTCATTGCAAATACTTTTTCTTCAACAACATAAACAGCGACTATATACGTGGACTTCACCAGACGGAATACACAGGCATCAAACTGACTACATCTGTGGAAAGAGATGATGGAGAAGATCAATACCATCAGACAAAACAAGGCCATGGGCAGACTGTGGAACAGACTACCAGTTGCTCATATGCAAGTTCAAGTTGAAGCTGAAGAAAATTAAAACAAGTCCACGAGTGTCTGGTGGTGTAGTGGTTAAGAGCTCGGCTACTAACCAAAATATTGGCAGTTCAAATCCACCAGCTGCTCCTTGGAAGCCCTATGGGGCAGTTCTATTCTGTCCTATAGGGTTGCTATGAGTCAGAAACAACTCGATGGAACCCTACAGCAACAACATAAGTGTCAAAATACAAACTTGAGTATATCCCACCTAAATTTAGAGACCATCTGAAGAATAGATTTGATGCATTGTACACTAATGATCAAAGACCAAACAAATTGTGGGATGACATCAAGGATATCATACATGAAAAAAGCAAAAGATCATTAAAAAGACAGGAAAGAAATAAAAATGGATATCAGAAGATACTCTGAAAGTTGCTCTGTAACATAAAGTAGCTAAAGTGAATGGAAGAAAAGACGAAGTAAAAGAAATGAACAGAAGATTTCAAAGAGCAACTCAAGAAGACAAAGTAAAGTACTATGATGACATATGCAAAGACCTGGAGTTAAAAAAGCAACAGGGATGAATACCCTTGGCATTTCTCAAGCAGAAAGAACTGAGGAAAAAATTTAAGTCTGAAGTTGCAATATTCAAGGATTCTGTGGGCAAGATATTGAATGACACAAGCAGCATCAAAAGAAGATGGAAAGAATACACAGAGTCACTGTACCAAAAAGAACTGGTCAACATTCAACCATTTCAAGGGGTAGTATACGATTAAGAATTGATGGTACTGAAGGAAGAAGTCCAACCTGCACTGAAGGCATTGGCAAAAATCAAGCCTCCGGTAACTGATAGAATAACAACTGAGCTATTTCAACAAATAGACACAAGGCTGGAAGCCCTCACTATGCCAAGAAATTTGGGAAACAGTTACCTGGCCAACCGACTGGAAGAGATCCATATTTATGTCCATTCCAAAGAAAGGTGATCCAACAGAATGCAGAAATTATCAAAAAAATATCATTAATATCTCATGCAAGTAAAATTTTCCTGAAGATAATTCAAAAATTTTTCCAGCAGTACATTGACAGGGAACTGCCAGAAGTTCAAGTCAGATTCAGAAGAAGACATGGAAGAAGGGATATCATTGCTGATGTCAGATGGATCTTTTTTTGTTGAAAGCAGAGAATAATCAGAAAGATGCAAAGGCATTTGACTGTGTGAACCATAACAAATAATGGACAACATTGTGAAGAATGGGAATTCCAGAACACGTATTTGTGCTTATGCGGAACCAAGAGGCAGTCGTTCAAAGAGAACAAGAAGATACTGTGTGGTTTAAAGAGAGGAAAAGTTTGCATCATGGTTGTATCTTTTCACCATATTTATTCAATCTGTATGCTGAACAATGAGAAGTTGGACTATATGAAGAAGAACATGGCATCAGGATTGGAGGAAGATTCATTAACAACCTGTGATATGTAGATGACACAACTTTGCTTGCTGAAAGCCAAATGGACTTGAAGCACTTACTGATGAAGATCAAAGACTATAACCTTCAATATAGATTACCTCTCAACATAAAGAAAACAAAAATCCTCACACTTGGACCAATAAGCAATATCAAGATAAACAGAAAAAATTGACATTGTCAAAGATTTCATTTTACTTGAATCCACAATCAACGCTCATGGAAGTAGTCAAGCAGTCAAGAAATCAAACAACAGGAGATGAGGCCAAGATGGTGAGTAGTCAAACACTTCCAGTAGTCCCTGTTACTACAAAGACCCCCCAAAACAATTGAATTGATTATATATGACAGTCTAGGAGCCCTGAATACCAAAGGCAAAGTTGAGGAATCAGACTGAGTGGCAGGGGGAGGGAGAGACAGTTCAAAAGCAGCCAGGAGTTGCCAGACCTGACCTGGCGGGAGCCAGTGCCCTGTGGGCCGGCTCGGCTGGTGTTCTTGGTGAGGTGGGCAGTGGCGTTTGGGATGTGTTTTCTACTTTTGGAGAGACTCAGCAGCGGAGAGTCTGCTCAGGCTTCCAGAGCCAATGAAAACCGGTGCTCAACTGGAAAAAGATAAGTACTTGCGTTTAATCTACCATGCCAATTAAAAAACACCCCCTTTGGGCAAAATCTCTATCCCATTTACCTGTTCCCTCCCTGCTCTGCACCTGGGCCCAGGCCAGCTTCAGCAATCGCCTGGATTCCTGGGCCGGAAGTAGGACCCCTCAGGTGCCCTGAGCCATTCTCCAAGGCTTGGAGAGAGAACAAATTAACAAACAGGAAAAAATAATATGCCAGCTTCCCTAAGCCAGGAACTCAGGACAGGCACAGCTCCTTTGCGTAGGCACAGGCATAACGAGTCCACGGACTTTGAATGCCTTTTGCCCCTACATATACCTGTGTGGGCCCATTTCAACAGCACAGGTTCTTAGCACAGTACAACAGGGTATATACCTGAAGCCCAATTTCACTATATCAGCTATATTGTGGAGTGGCAGCTTTGTGACTTTTGATACTACTCTGTCCATTAAGCAGGGTCCTCATCTACCCACATCAGAGGCCTGAGGACTGGTGGCTCCACCCACATCACCAAGCTGCTTGCGACAGGGATCCAAAGAATGAGTGATGCTTCCCAGTCCTTACAGCCAACAGCATTGGGTGCCCATAGTACAGCTGCAAAACTCACCTACCTATGCACTCTAGGAAACAGGGACAAGCTTTCCTCCCAGACACTCAGGAGCAGCTGTCAGCCCTCTGCCTTGCTCAGTGCATGACCCCCTACTGCAGCCAAATACCTGTGTCAACTCCAATCACCCCTGTCCATCTAGGACTGTGAGAGCCTACACCACACGTTTGGTGAACGACTATCTGGATACTTGTGCTGAAGCTATACAAGAAAAGTAAATGGATTCCTGGGCTCACATGCCTAGTAACAGATCTAACCACCTGGCAACAGAACATTAGAGCTTCAAAGTCACCAATAATCAGACTAGCTCACATGAGCAGCCTATTTGGGCATATCAAAACAAAACAAAAGAAGAAACTAAGACACAGTAAGCAAATATAAATAAATATAATAACTTATTGATGGCTCGGAGAAAACAGTCAATATCAAATCACATAAAGAGGCAAATCATGATGGCTTCAGCAAGTTTCCAAGGAATCAAGATATTTTCCATGTCTTCCGGCAACACGGCAGTCTAGGCAGAAGAACCATGCCATCCCTCCACAGCAAAGATCCGAAAAACTAAGCAAACAGAGAAAACAGCAATCCTGAAACCCTAAACATCAAATGAAGACATAAAGAACTCAGCCAAGCACCAAATGGAATAAGAAACTGACAGAGAACAGAGAACGAGGAGACATACATGCAGAGGTCCCCTATCAGCTAATGCAGCACAGATCTGCCATCTTGGACTCCTATCAGAGACCAGCGAACAGGGGGTACAAGAAAGCAGCTTCATGGAGCCTCCAGCAGGAGACAGAATAACCAGTAACCAGTGATATATGCTTTCCCACCCAAAACCCTTCTTCACACCCCACTCGGCCATCTCTGCTTCCCACGGCCACAGTCTCTTGGCCAGGAAGCACTGGCTGCTTGGATTCCACCCACCTGCACTGGCAGACTCCCTGAGTGCCATTTGTTGGCTGCTGGTGTTGCTTTATTCTGCTTCTTTTGATTTCTTCCTTACATCTCACCACCTCCCCCTCTTTTCGTTGAAAAACCTGGCTCCACGCGCCATCTTTGCTTCTTCCTGAGGGGCTGTGGAGCTCCGCTTGAGTGTGGAACTGCTTTCCAGTCTGTGCTGCCACGCTGGTGGGATCCCAGGGCTTTAATTTGTTTGTTTGTTTTGAATTGTTTGTTTGTTTTCTTTTTCTTTTCTCAAGTTGGGAGCCCGTTCTGGCCAGGCAGTACTGCACAGCTTGGGACCTACCCCCTCAGCCTGTGCAGACCTGCAGAGGGATCCCTGAGGACATTTCTTTTTTCTGTTTTTTGGGTGGTTTTTCATGTTCTTTTTTTAAAATTTGTTTTGTTTTCTTTTCCCTCTTTTTCCCTTTTTGTCTTTCTTCATAACTCAGTTTCTCATCTCTCTATACCTTCTTTCTCTTCCTGTCCCCTGAATACATGATGCTGAATGACACCTCTATGCCTTCTAGCCAGGCTGTACTGCAACACCTGGGAACAACTTCCCCAGATGTCGTAGCCACACTGGTGGGATCCCTGGGAGATTTTCCTTTCTTTTTTCTTTCTAATTTTTATTTATTCATTCTTTTGTTTTGTTTCTTCCTCTTCCCCTTTTGTTTTTTCTCCATTTCATAGTCTCTCATCTCTCCATTCCAATGGCAAGCTCCCCTAGCACTCTCTTTTGTTTGTTTGTATGTTTTTGACCCCTGTTTCTCTCTCCTCTCTCCCATACCCATCTTATCTCCACATATCACAATCTCCCCTCTCTATCCTGCCTACCTGCACCATGCGCTTAACATCACACTGCCAAGCGGCCCAGGCACGGCCTACCGGAACCTACCCTGCACTGATTACAGACCCACCCTGGTGGCTGTAGTAAGTGCCACAAACAAACAATCCCAGCAACTCCTCTTCAGCTAGACCTGCCCTGCTGTGCCATAGCTGAGTGACTGACCCTGTCAATTGCAGAAGGAGCAAAAAGTATCACGCCCACAGATGAGCAAACAACAAAGAACACAGACCGCCTGCTCAGACATAGCCAAATTAAAAACACAGGACGAAACAAACAAATCTACAATCAATAAACAAGAAAAATAACTACTGAATGCCCCAAAGACAGCAGACAATATCAAAACATTTACAAAAACAGGACAAGATGGTTCCAGTAGGTGTCCAAAATAAAACACCAGATGACTTTCCAATAGAAGAAATGGCACTAGAACTACCTGATAGGGAATTCAGATCTCTAATACTCAGAATTATCCAAGAGATGAAGCAAAAAGCAAACAAAAATGAGGAAAAAATAGACAAATTCATGGAAAATACAAACAAAAAATGGAAGAATTCAGGAAAATACTGTAGGAACAAAATGCCAAAATAAATTCACAACTAGAAATTATCAAAAACAACAATTAGAAATCCAAAAGATAAACAACAAGATTTGAGAAATGGACAGTGTCATAGAAGGGCTGAGGAGCAGATTTGAAACAGTGGAAGACAGGATCAGTGGAATTGAAGACTAACACTTGGATACAACTCTGGTTGAGGAAAAGTCGGGAAAAAGAATTAAAAAAAATGAAGAGACCCTGAGAATTATGTGGGATACAATCAAAAGCAAAAATTTGCGAATGATTGGAGTTCCAGAACAGGGGGAGATAACAGAAAATACAAAGAGGATCATTGAAGAACTGCTGACAGAAAATTTCCCCAATATCATGAAAGATGAAAAGCAGGACCTCCAAGAAGCTCAACGAACCCTGTATAGGATAGACCCCAAAAGAAAATCACCAAGGCATATCATAATCACACTTGCTAAAACCAAAGACAAAGAATCCTGACAGCAGCTCGTGAAAAACAAGAAGTCATATATAGAGGACAAACACTAAGACTAAGCTCAGATAACTTGGCAGAAACCGTGCAGGTAAGAAGGCAATGGGATGACATATATAAAACCTTGAAAGAAAAAAGTTGCCAGCCAAGAATAATATATCCTGCAAAACCCTTGTTCAGATATGATCGTGAAATTAGGAAATTTCCAGATAAACAGAAATTAAGGGAATACGTAAAACCAAACCAAGCTGACAAGAATTATTGTCTTAGTCATCTAGTGCTGCTACAATAGAAATACCACAAGCAGATGGCTTTAACAAAGAGAAATTTATTTCCTCAGAGTAAAGTAGGCTATAAGTCCAAATTCAGGGCATTCTCTTCTCTCCGTTGGCCTTCTCATCAACGTTCCCCCAGACTATGAGCTTCTCTGTGCAGGGACCTCGGGTCCAAAGGACATGTTCTGCTCCCCCAGCACTGCTTTCTTGGTGGTATGAGGTGCCCATGTCTCTCTGTTCACTTCTCTCTCTTATACCTCAAGAGACTGCCTCAGAACACAACCCAATCTTGTAGATTGAGTCCTGCCTCACTGACACAACTGCTGCCCACCCTCCCTTATTAACATCACAGTACCAGGAATCATGGCACAGCTAAATTGACCACACATTTTTTGGGGACATAATTCAATCCATGACAATTATTAAAGGGAGTCCTTCTATTTGAGAAAAAAAACAACTTCAGCTCACAGGCTGAATCTAGGACGCAGGATCATACCAGCCAGATACCAATATAGGAAATGAACCCTCAAGGAATATCCAAAACCAAAAGAA
>NW_004444115.1:3998673-4017852 GCF_000243295.1 Trichechus manatus latirostris
AAGAGACACACCTTAGAAACAAAGACATGAATTTATTAAAAATCAAAGGTTGGAAAAAAACGTATCAAGCTAACAACTACCAAAAAAGAGCAGGAGTGGCAATACTAATCTCAGATAAAATAGACTTTAAAACAAAATCCACTATAAAAGACAAAAAAGGACACCATATAATGATTAAGGGGACAATCCATCATGAAGACATAACAGTAATAAACATCTACCCACCCAATGACAGGGCTCCAAAAGACATAATACAAACTCTAACATTACTGAAAAGAGGAATTGACAATTATAGTAGGAGACTTCAACACACCACTCTCAGTAAAAGACAAAACATCTAAAAATAAACTCAGCAAAGATACCGAAGACCTAAAGGACACAATCAGCCAGCTTGACCTCATAGACATATAGAACACACCATCCAACGGCTGCAAAATACACATTCTTCTCTGAGGTACATGGAATGTTCTCCAGAATAGACCATATCTTAGGCTACAGAGCAATCCTCAACAAGATCCAAACCGTTGAGATAGTACAAAGTATCTTCTCTTACCACAATGCCATCAAGGTAGAAGTTAACAACAGAAAGAGCAAGGAAAAAAAAAAATCAATGACATGGAAACTGAATAACACCCTGCTTACAAACCACTGAGTAATAGAAGAAATCAGAGATGGACTCAAAAAATTCCTAGAATCAAATGAGAATGAAAACACATCATACCAAAACCTTTGGGACACTACTGATTTTAGAAACTATTACACAGCCGCAGTTGTCAAAATAGCCTGGTACTGGTACAACAACAGATACATAGACCAATGGGACAGAATTGAGAATCCAGATGTAAGTTCATACACCTATGAGCAGCTGATATTTGACAAAGGCCCAAAGTCCATTAATTGGAGAAAAGGCAGTTTCTTTAACAAACAGTGCTGTCATAACTGGATATCTATCTGCAAAAAAATGAAATAAGACCCATACCTAACACCATGCATAAAAACGAACTCAAAATGGACCAAATACCTAAATATAAAATCTAAAATGATAAAGATCAGGGAAGAAAAAACAGGGACTATACTGGGAACCCTAATACATGGCATAAACAGAATACAAACCATAAGTAACAACGCACAAACACCAGAAGGGAAACTAGATAACTGTGAGCTCCTAAACATCAAACTCTCATGCTCATCAAAAGACTTCACCAAAAGAGTAAAAAGACTACGACAAATCCGATCAGGGTCTAATCTCTGAAATGTACAAGATACTGCAAAACTTCAACAACAAAAAACAAATAACCCAATTAAAGAATGGGCAAAGGATATGAACAGGCACTTCACTGAAGAAGACATTCATGTAGCTAAAAGACACATGAGCAAATGCTGATGATCATTAGCCATTAGAGAAATGCAAATCAAATTACTATGAGATACCATCTCACCCCAACTAGGCTAGCATTAATTCAAAAAACACAAAATAATAAATGTTAGAGAAGTTGTGGAGAGACTAGAACACTTGTACACTGCTGGTGTGAAAATGAAATGGTACAACCACTTTAGAAATCAATTTGGCACTTCCTTAAAAAGCTAGAAATAGAAATACCATATGATCCAACAATCTTCCTCCTTGGAATATATCCTAGAGAAATAAGAGCCATCACACAAGTAGATGTATGCACACCCATGTTCGTTGCAGCACTCTTCACAATAGCAAAAAGATGGAAACAACCTGTGTGTCCAACAACGGACAAATGGATAAACTACTTACGGTATATTAACACAATGGAATACTTTGCAATGATAAAGGACAACCATAAATCTGGGAAACATCTTATAACATGGATGAATCTGGAAGGCATTATGCTGAGTGAAATTAGTCAGTCCCAAAAGGACAAATATTGTATGAGACCACTATCATAAGAACTCAAGAAATGGTTTAAACACAGAAGAAAACATTCTTTTATGGTTATGGGGGTTGGGAGGGAGGGAGAGGGGTATTTGCTATCTAGATATGAGATAAGAATTATCTTAGGTGAAGGAAAGGACAACACACACTACAGGGGAAGTCAGCACAACTGGACTAAACCAAAAGCTAAGAAGTTTCCTGAATACAACCAAACACTTTGAGGGACAGAGTAGCAGGGGTTGTGATCTGGGGACCATTGTTCAGGGGATATCTAGGTCAACTGGCATAACAAAGTTTATTATGAAAATATTCTGTATTCCACTTTGGTAAGTGGCGTATGGGGTCTTAAAAGCAAGCAAGTGGCCATCTAAGATGCATCAATTGTTCTCAAGCTAGCTGGAGCAAAGGAGAATGAATAACATCAAAGACACAAGGAAAATATTAGCCCAAGAGACAGAAAGGGCCATAAATCATAGACTCCATCAGTCTGAGACCAGAAGAACTGGATGGTGCCTGACTACCACCAATGACCGCCCTGACAGTGTATACAACAGAGAGTCCCTGATGGAGTGGGAGAAAAGTGGGGTGCAGAACTCAAATTCTAGTCAAAAGACCAGACTTAATAGTTTGACTGAGACTGGAGGGACTCCAAAAGACATGACTCCCAGACTCTCCATTAGCCCAGAACTGAAAACATTCCTGCAGCCAAATCTTCAGACAAAGATTAGACTGGACTGTGGGACATAAAATGATACTCGTGAAGAGCGTGCTTCTTAGCTCGAGTAGATACATGAGACTAAATGGACAGTTTCTGTCCGGAGGCGAGATGAGAGGGCCAAAAGGGACAGGAGCTAGTTGAATGGACAAGGGAAATCTATGGTGGAGAGGAGGAGTGTGCTGTCACATTATAGGGAGGGCAGCTAGGGTCACTTAGCAAATTGTGTATAAATTTTTGTATGAGAAACTTACTTGAAGTGTAAACTTTAACTTAAAGCACAATTAAAAAAAAAGAAATCAAACAACTTATTGCATTGGGCAAATCTACTGCAAAAGACCTCTTTAAAGTGTTAAAAAGTAAAGATGTCACTTTGAGAACTATGGTGTGCCTGACCCAGGACATGGTATTTTCAATTGCCTCAGATACATGCAAAAGCTGAACAAAGATTAAGGAAGACCGAAGAAGAATTGATGCCTTTGAGTTATGGTTTTGGTGAAGAATACTGAATATAACATGGGCTTCCAGAAAAACAAGCAAGTCTGCTTTGGAAGAAATACAGCCAGAATGCTCCTTAGAAGCAAGGTGACAAGACTTCATCTGATGTACTTAGGGCAGGTTATCAGGAGGGACCAGTTCCTGGAGAAGGACATCATTCTTGGTAATGTAGAAGCTCAGCAAAAAAGAGGAAGACCATCAATGAGATGGATTGACACAGTAAGTATAACAATGAGCTCAAACATAGCAATGTTGGTGAGGATGGTGCAGGACCTGGCAGTGTTTTGTTCTGTTGTACGTAGGGTTGCTATGAGTCAGAAACAACTGGACAGCATATAATAACAACATGAGCTAGGAAGTTTACCATCTCAATTAATCCTAAAAACACCTCTTGGAGTGAACATCGTCCTTCACATCTTAAGATGTGGTAGATAAAGTTAACTGATATTGCTCAAGGAGGCTAATTAATGACTCTAGGGTGCAGACGCCTGCCTTTTCCTTTCGTTATCATACCTCCTGAGGTATGAGATAGAGCTGGGAAATCTAGAAAATCTTTTGCGGGCCTGGGGAGTCCCTGGAGCACTGCAGATGCATTAGAGTTGGGCCGAGATTAGGACAACCATCGTATGTGGGCACAGGGCAGATGCTGGCCAGCCAGGATAAAGGGGGAAATAATCCTTTGGGCCCAAAGTGCAGTGCTGAAACAACAGCACCCCCAGGTGGGTTAGGTGTTTGTAGCTGATGCTCGTTCAGCTTGGCACTGGTGCTATTTGATTCTCCCTTCCCAATTAAGCCCTGCAGTTCTAACAGTCATGGATATTATTTTGTCATAAAAAAATATGCAATTAAATTGCTATGTGTTTAGTTTGTAATGTAAAGGGGTCAGTTATATTGGTAATTCTGGAAGGAAAAAAACCCAGAGAATTTTTCCTGCTTCTAATGCAGGTCCTTATCTTATTTTTGCACATTTCCTCTTCTCAAATATGATGTGTTTGAAATGCCATCTTTTACAGGAAATGAGTTTGAGTCATTAAAAATTTGTTCCAAAACAGCACATCTGTTTACAGGTAGTTCCCCCATCACATAACTTGGCTTGTCATCCTCTCACTCACCTGCGTTGCTTGACCTAGTTCTCACCTATTATTCAAGAGACTCCCCAAGACCCTGTCTTCACCTAGAATGAGTGCCAGAGGAGAGGTATGGGATTCACACACACACACACACACAACCACATAGAAGAAAAGGAATACATTTATCTTGCGGACCCCCTTATAGCCCCAATCCTTTGCTGGAATTCCACAAGGAGGTTGAGCCACTTTGAAAAGCCTCCAAATGGCCAACTAGATAAGTAAATGAGCCCAAGTAATGAGTTGAGGTGGGGGGGAGGTGTGCCCAGGCTAAAGAGGACATTTTGTGAATGTTTATGATATAACTATTGAACCAAGTCAGCTTTTAGGTCAAGAGATAGAAAGAAGACAGTTTGGAGATAATGTTGGTCAGAGAAGGGAAGAAAAGAAGGATCCAGGGAGCTGAAACACAGATGCCTCAGCCTAGGCCAAGGTCCTGGGTCAGGATGATTGAGGCATGTAACCCTGCATTGCAGGGTAGAGGGATGGGCGCTGTGTGCAGTCTCATGCAAACCTGGAGAGGAGGGAGGATGTAGAATTTGTGTTTCTGCGTCTGCACAACTAGTTTACCTCGAGTAACCCACATATCTGTGTTCCGCCCTCTTTTGGAGTTTCTTCCATTCCTGAAATATATGTCAGAGGGTGACAACAAGACAGAGGAGGAGGCTGGATGGGACAGCCTGCCAAGTGGGCACTGCCCCAACCTCCATGGAAGCTAGGGTCTCAGGATGCTTCCTTTGTCCTAGGCACTGGCATGCATGACCCCAGATCTAGAAGGCAGCGTCTTCCGCTCTTTCTCCTAGTGTGTAGATTCTAGAACACTGTCAACGGTTCCAACATAGCTATCTTCTTGATTATTGTAACCACATCCTGGTAACAAGAACGAGGAGCTACTTATACTGGTTGGTTTAGATTAAAAGCAACTATGGATGGCATGATAAAAAATTAAAACCACTAATACCAACTGCCACCCCAATGTCCTTGTGAATAATGTTCATGGTGCTTCAGGACATTCCAAACTGGGTGTTTTGTTCTGGTTTGTGAAAAAGTAAAAGGGAAAGTAATGTGCCAGGCAGCTTCTTATAGTCTTAGCACCCTGAGAGGGGATGGTGTTCATGCAGCCAACAGGTTTTCCAGAGGCCTGTGATGTGCTTTCCACTAAGGTCTGAGGTCACAGGAAGACTACAGGCAGTCCCTGCCTGTGTCTCTTTCACTTTTGCATCACCCAGAATGACAACCTTTTCTCCCTAAAAGATATTGAGTAAATGTTTGTAAAGCTAAAGGATAAGTGGATGAACAGGTTTTATGCCACAATTATTTTGCACATTCAACAATTTTATGGTCTACCCTGTGACAAAGGAAAATATGCACTTTTGAAGAGCAACAAAAGAGGAGATAGTCATTTCTGTGTTCGATAGTTTCCCATATTTTATGCATTCCGAGTAGCTATTTATACTCTGAATTTAGGACTTCTCAGGGTGCTTTGGACAGCATCAGACTGGAAGCCCTTTATGCCTCTGACCTTGGTGAGGTAAGAGGTCAACTAATTCAGAATGTAAAGGGTCCTGACAGCCAAAATGCAGGCACCATCTCCAGAAGGCCATGATTACAGACCAAATGTGCTATGGAACTTGGAGAGGGAGGAGCTCAGAGAAGTGAGGTGATGAGTAGGGGCACCCTTGAGGACAAAGAGAGTCCTGGTAGTACAAAGGGAAGATGTGAACTGAGGAGTGCCCTAATGACTCCTAACTTGGCCTGGGGAAGGCCTAGGAAAGGCAGGACCTACCTCCCTCTTTGCTAGCTACCCAATGTGAGCCCCAGAGGCTGGAAAGCACCAGGAAGCAAGGCAGGTGTTGTTGTTGTTGTTAGGTGCCATCAAGTTAGTTCCAACTCATAGCAATGGTATGTACCACAGAAGGAAACACTGCCTGGTCCTGCGCCATGCACACAATTGTTATGCTTGAGCCCACTGTTGTAGCCACTGTGTCACTCCATCTGTTTGAGGGTCTTTCTCTTTTTCGCTGACCCTGTACTTTACCAAGCATAAGGTCTTTCTCCAGAGACTGATCCCTCCTGACAAGATATCCAAAGTATGTAAGACATAGTCTCGCCCTCCTTGCTTCTAAGGAGCATTCTGGTTGTATTTCTTCCAAGACAGATTTGTTCGTTTTGTCAGTCCGTGGTGTATTCAATATTCTTCGCCAGCATCATAATTCAAAGGTGTCAATTCTTTAATCTTCCTTATTCATGGTCCAGCTTTCGCATGCATATGAGGCGATTGAAAACATCATGGCTTAGTCCTCAAGGTGACATCTTTGCTTTTCAACACTTTAAAGTGGTCTTTTCCTGTAGATTTTCCCAATGCAATGCCTCTTTTGATTTCTTGATTGCTGCTTCCATGGGTGTTGATTGTGAATCCAAGAAAATGCAATCCTTGACTTCAATCTTTTCTCCATTTAACATGATGTTGCTTACTGGTCCAGTTGTGAAGATTTTTGTTTTCTTTATGTTGAGATGTAATCCATACTGAAAGGCTGTGGTCTTTGGTCTTCATCAGTAAGTGCTTCAAGTCTTTCTCACTTTCAGCAAGCAAGGTTGTGTCATCTGCATAACACAAGTTGTTAATGAGTCTTCCACCAATCCTGACGCCCCATGCTTTTTCAGTCCAGCTTCTCCGATTATTTGGTCAGCATACAGATTGAATCGATATGGTGAAATGATACAACCATGATGCACACCTTTCCTGGCTTTAAACCACACTGTATCCCCTTGTTCTATCAGAACAACTGCCTCTTGATCTGTGTACAGGTTCCTAAAAGCACAATTAAATGTTGTGTAATTCCCATTCTTCACAATGTTGTCTATAATTTGTTATGATCCACACAGTCAAATGCCTTTGCATAGTCAATAAAACACAGGTAAACATCTTTCTGGTATTCTCTGCTTTCAGCCAGGACACATCTGACATCAGCAATGATATCTCTGGTTCCATGTCCTGTTCTGAATTCTGGCCTGAATTTCTGGCAATTCCCTGTTGATATAATGCTGCAGCCACTTTTGAATAATCTTCACCAAAATTTTATTTGTGTGTGATATTGATGATATTGTTTGCTGATTTCTGCATTCGGTTGGATCACCTTTCTTGGGAATAGACATAAATATGGATCTCTTCCAGTCAGTTGGCTGGGTAGCTGTCTTCGAAATTTCTTGGCATAGACAAGTAAGCACTTCCAGAGCTGCATCCATTTGTTGAAACATCTCAATTGTTATTCTGTCAGTTCCTGGAGGCTTGTTTTTCACCAATGCTTTCAGTGCAGTTGGACTTATTCCTTCAGTACCTTCAGTTCCTGATCATATGCTATCTCTTGAAATGGTTGAATGTAGACTAATTCTTTTTGGTATAAGGACTCTGTGCATTCCTTCCATCTTCTTTTGATGCTTCCTGCATCATTTAATATTTTCCCCATAGGCAAGTAGAACTGACCATATCCAGGAGAGCAGCACTGGAGCAGCTCAGTGGGTCACAGGGCATGCAAGTGGCTCTAAGAGGAAGGAGCACAAGTCAAAAGAGGCAGACCAGTCCAGCAGAGGCCAGTGTCTTCCATCCTGCACCTGTGCCCTCAACCCAATCATGGGCCCAGCCCCTGGGTGCGTGTGACCAGAAATGGCAGAAACAGGGAACATTGGTGGGCTCCTGCAGGCCGTACCCCTGCCCTAAGACCATAGCTAAGAAAGCCACCCTCAAGCCCATACAGTGTAGAATTGGGACTGAAATTGTCAGACTTCACCTTCTCCACCTCTGGCCAGTCCCTTGTCTATCTTTCCAGTTCCTTGTATCATCAGTCTTAGCCTGTCTCCACACCCACAATTCTTTACAGCCAACACAGCAATTGACATCCAGGCCTCCAGCCCTCCTCTCTCTCTTGGCCAGGGCACTCCTCTCTTTTCCAAACAACTGTAGCTCCTTTGCAACCTTAAGAGGAAGGCATATTCCAGCCTGGCCCAGCTTCACCCTACACGGACTTGGACTAGCCTAAAATGTCAGAACCAGCCTTGAGTCAAGACAGAGGTTTCCATTAACATAGTCACATGGCCCCAGGTGACCAGGTCATCTTGAGGCTCCCCCTTGCCCTCCCTGGTCCCACTCACACCACTGCCCTCAAGACTGAGAAGCCAGGAGACCATTAAGGAAGGTGAACACATGTCATTTCTTCCTTTCAGGATTGACAGAGCAAGAGAAGAATCCAGAAATTGTGCTTTTATCTTCCTATTTCAGGGAAGTTACATGAATCACTGGACTTCTGAGGCCATCCTATGACCATGAGAGAGATATCTGGCCAGTTCCACCACAATGGCTCCCACAAAGGCTGTCTTGTGTGTAGAGAGAGGTTGAACAGTTGGGCCAAAGGCAGGGCCACAGACCTCAAGGAATCACCATGTATTTCTGCCACTTGCTTAACATCTAAGTTTGCAGACCCGGGACCTTCCCTCTTACAGAGACCTTCATTTTAGCCACTAAGGACATCCCCACTGGCCTCTTAGAGAGTTTATTGGATGAGTGCAGTGATAAAGGTAGCGTTTCCACAGTGCTTGACTTTCTTACCCAGTGGAAAGCAGTTTGCAGAGATGTCCTGGGGGTTGTGCCATTTGTCACCTGACAACAAAGATTCTGGGCTGTTCTCAAACCACTTCCTCTCGCCATGTACCTCAGCTACAAGATGGGCCGAACAGAGTCTTGGCAAGGGCCTGACTGAGGACTTCTGTGAGACAACTTCTGCAAGGGTCGAGCTCAGGAGAAGCAGAGGGACAGGGTTACCCTGGGTGCGTGACAGAAGTCTCCAATCTAGATATAAGACTGGACATGTGCACAAAATATGAAGTGAAAGACATGTGACTTTGCCTCTCCAGTACAACCAGCCTTGGGGATTCAGAGGATTGGACCGAGACTTTAGGGGTAGAAGAGGTCCCTCAAAGCATGGGTTACCCTGGCCATCTGCCCACTCGCAGTCTGGGTGTGGAGAGCTCTCCACAGGACAGCCAGGCCTCCTGGGGCTCTTAGATGTGTGTGACTCTGTTTCCGCCATCGACCCAGATGTGAAATCCAGCCTCTTCACCGTTTTCCACCAAACAAATCAACCTGGGCACACAGGGCATGTGAGAGGACAAAATTTTGCTGCAAACCAAGTGACTTGGCTATGAAGTTGCTGTAGATAATGTAAAAATCCACATTCGATGTCCCACTCTCGGTGGCATTTTTGGCCAGCACTTCTCCTGATCTCCCCAACAGTGTCTGTTCTCCTCCCACTCACTCAGTCATTCAGTTCTCAGTCCACTGAGCCTGAGAGTCCCTTCCTATGGGAGGAACTTCCTTGAGCACCCGCTTTAAAGTTGATACCCCACCCCCCATTATTTCCATTCATAGTGCTCTCTCCTTTTCCTTCCTTGCACATCACAATCATTTGTTGGTCGTATTGCTGTTTTCTTACTCAATTTCTATTCTTTCCTAGATGGCCCTTTCTATGACAGGATGGGGGCCCAACTGCATACTCATCACCTTGCACAGGCTTGCAAAGAACTGGCTTTCAATAAATACATATTTGTGTTTAAAAAAAAGGGGGTATGTAAGTGCCCTCCAGTGTTCCAAGTGAGCAAGTATGAAGTCTGGATAAGATATGGTAGGGGTACCATGAAGGCATCAAAACCTTAGAAGGTGATCCTTCACTTGACTCATCAGAGAAGCAGGTAAATATGTACCAGGTGGTGAGATTGGGAAGGGAAGAGGGAGAAGAATTTCAGAGAGTGGGAACAGAAGACACAGAGGCACAGAGCTGTGGGCGGGCTCAGATTATGAAGCCCTCCACATAGTCAGGCCCACAGTGGCACGGAGCTGTGGGCCATGGTAAGAGTGTGAGGACCTCCAGTTTAGTTATGGTCAGAGTGCAAGGACATCCATGCAGTCTGATCTGCAGAGGCATGGAGCTGCAGGCCAAGGTCAGAGTGCGAGGACCTCCAGGCAGCCTGGTCCACAGAGGCATGGAGCTGTGGGCTATGGTCGTAGTGTGTGGACATTTACGAAGTCTTGCTCGCAGGAGCACCAAGGTTTGCAGTGGTGGTGGGACAGCATGGGGCATAAAGTGCTTGCAGTTTGTCCTCTAAAACAGGGGTTTTCAGATCTAGCTGCACATTAGAATCTTTTACAGAACTTTGGAAAATTCCTCTTTACTACCCTCAATCAATTACATCAGCTTTTCTGGGAGTGGGGCTCAGACACCAGCATTTTTAAGTCTCCCTGTGTGGTTCTAAAGACTATCCAGGGTTGAGTTAAAAAGTTTTAATAAGGAAGGTAACAAGATTCAAGTTCCAGTTAGTAGGGTCATTTAGACATAACTACTAAAGGACGGGGGAGATCTGAGGCTGGAGACTAGAGGAACAATCAGGAAACTACCATTGCGCAAGTAAGAGATGACAAGGGCCCACACCTCTAAAGCAGCAGTAAGGTGAGAAAGAGAAACTGGATTAAGGAATTACAATCTCCTGGACTAGTGACTGATGATGAGATGGGGAGGGGGAGTGAGGGCAGGAGTTGGGGAAGGTGCCCAGGTTTCTCCCTTAAATGACCAGAAGGAGAGGAGCATCACTCGCTCGGATGGTTCTAGACAAGAGACAGCTAAGGAGAAGTGTGGCAAGTCCTGCCTGGTGCATGTCTATTGGAGGAATCGTGGACTGCCTTTGGGATATGACAGGAGTTGAGGGCTTACCTGGGCCTATAGGTGGGAAAGAGGGCTTAATATACAGTTTTTGATTAGGATTAAAATGAGCTGAATTAGTTCAGTAAATACAAGAATAGTTATCATTAGTCCCCAAACCCTCAGTCTGGACATGTGTGTGGCAAGTAGTTTTCTCTGGGGAGGTACCAAGGGAGGTACCATCCATCTGTCAGTTTGTCTGTGGTGGCTTGCATGTTGCTGTGATGCTGGAAGCTATGGTATTTCAAATACCAGCAGGGTCACCCATGGTAGACAGGTTTCAGTGTAGCTTCCAGACTAAGACACACTAGGAAGAAAGATCTGGTGATCTACTTCCAAAAATTAGCCAATGAAAACCTTATGGATCACAACAGAACATTCCCTGATTTGCTTGCTATGGACATGTCATTAGGAGGAATCAGTCACTGGAGGAGCACATTATGTTTGATGAAGTAGAGGGCCAGCAAGTTCAAAGGAGACTCTCAGTGAGATGGATTGGCACAATAGCCAAACGATGGACTCAAATATGCCTGAGATTGTGAGGATGACACAGGATGGGGCAAAGTTTTGTTCTGTTGTACATAAGGTCACGAGTCAGAATTGACTTGATGATGGCTGTCTATATCTATCTATCTATCTCTCTCTCTACCAAGGTCCAGTGGCTGTGAGTTCACTGTGATTCTGAGGGACCTGAGGAGTCCACACACATGGCCAAAGGCCAAAGGAACAGAAGAGGCATCAGGGTCAGCGATGCAGAGTAAAGAGCTAGAGTCAGACCAAAGTAATGTCAGAGCTGTCTCAGACACAGGGAGAATTATTTTCCTGGAAGCATTCACTGATCACCAGGGTGCCTGAGGCATGATGCAGTGGTTGTGCCCTCAGGTGGTAGGCAGGTGGCTCTCAGACTAGAGGCAAGTCAAAGAGCCCCTTGCTTTTTGGCTCTGTGCAGAGGCCTTATTTTAACATTTCCTTAAAGACTCAGCAGTTTTTAATTCGATGTTTGTTGGGAAACCAGGCAGCCAAAACGGTTATACTCACATTGAAAAAATAACAAATAGACTTTACAGGGGAATGAAGATATTTTCTGACTGGTAAACAACATGCATAAAATTTAATATGTGGACTTTATGATATTTCTCTACTTAGAGGTTTTCTGCTATCATCCTGATGGTCAACATTTTCTAGAAAGCTGACCAGACCACGTGCATCTAAATAGATCAGACATGGTACCCATTTGGATCATAGCCTACCAACTCCCCAGAAGACCACTAGCAAAACTGCTGATCAAGCAAAGCTAAGTTTACTAAATCACTGCAGTAAGGGAGAAAATCACCTTGACAGAATTCTAGTATATCTCAGGAAGGGTATTTGGAGGATATTTATAGGGTTTTAGGTTCTGGGACACCACCTGTCGGTTTGTCATACCATGGTGGTTTGTGTGTTTCTGTGATGCTACAGTCTATGTCACTGGTATTTCAAATACCAGCAGGGTCACTTATGGTGGACAAGTTTCAGCAGAGCTTCCAGAATAAGATAGACTAGGAAGAAAGGCCTGGTGATCTATTTCTTAAAATTAGTCAATAAAAACCCTATAGATCACAACAGAATATTGTCTGATACAGTGCTGGAATATGAACCCCCTAGGTTGGGAGACACTAAAAATACACAGTGGCAACAACAGTGGACTCAAACATATCAACAATCATGAATACAGTGCAGAAGTGGGCAACATTTCATTCTGTTGTACACATGGGATTGTCATGAGTCAGAGCAAAATCAATATCATAGGTTCTGGCTGAGTTACTTTAAGGTAGGTCTTTCTAAGCAAAGACCTGGTTGGAGTTGGAAAGGGGATTGCATACTAGATTTGAATGAATGGGCACAGAGAGGCAAGTGTCTTGTAGTGAGTATTAATGTATCAAGCTGTTAGTTTTTATAAGTAAGCTGCTGTAGGTGTCTCCCAGTCTTATCTTCCGGGAGTGAACACTTTGCAGAGCAAAATAGCTGAGTTAATTTTCCTTAGTCCAATATTATTTAGCATAGGAAACAGGAAAGAAGTTGATGACAGCTCTCAGATACCATATCTACATTTTAGAGATCTGCTCTTAGGGCAATTAAATCGTCAGTAAAAATGCTTCAGGGAATAGAATGCATTCTTCCAGGTGCTGTTGAGAGCCCTTCACATCTACCCTGTGGGTTAGACCGCCCCCCCCCCCAAAAAAAAACACTGCCATCAAGTATTTTTCAACTCATGGCAACCCCATAGGGGTTGTAAATCTGTAGGGAAGCATACTGCCACATCTCCCTCCTGTGAAGCCGCTGGTGGTTTTGAACCGCCGATATTGTGGTTAGCAGTCAATCACTTTAAACCCTGTGGGTTAGGCAAAGTTGATATTCTAAACTGTATTGATCTGGTCCTTTCAATGGCCAAAGAGCTCAGGTAGGCTTGGGTTCAGATGTCAAAGGATATGCATTTGGTAAGGAACAAAGTCAGTGATGGAGCCAAGGTGTGCCAAGTTTAAGTCACCTCTTCTTTGCACTGCCTACAGTTACATGCATTTTGTGCAAAAGCCATCTCCCTTATATGCTGCATATGAGTAAATCACATTTTCACAATATCAGGAAGATGGCTTATTGTGCTACTTCTAAATACCAGGCACAGTGCTAGAGACTAGTGATACAAAGAAAACATATATAAAAATTTCTGTGGCTCTTGAAGTTAGTAGTCAAGTTTGGTAAAAACAATTATAATACAATGTAGTAAGTTTCACAAGTGGCTTTAACCAGGCAGGTGGAGGTCCACTTGAGTTTTTTTTTTTTTAGTTGTACTTTAGATGAAGGTTTACAGAACAAATTAGTTTCTCATTAAACAATCAATACATATATTGTTTTGGGACATTTGTTGCCAACCCCATGACACGTCAACACTCTCCCCTTCTCGACCTTGGGTTCCCCATTACCAGCTTTCCTGTCGCCTCCTGCCTTCTGGTCTTTGCCCCTGAGCTGGTGTGCCTATTTAGTCTCATTTTGTTTTATGGGCCTGTCTAATCTTTGGCTGAAGGGTGAACCTCAGGAGTGACTTCAGTACTGAGTTAAAAGGGTGTCCAGATGCCATACACTGGGGGTTTCTCCAGTCTTTGTCAGACCAGTAAGTCTGGTCTTTTTTTGAGAGTTAGAATTTTGTTCTATATTTTTCTCCAGCTCTGTCCAGGACCCTCTTTTGCGATCCCTATTAGAGCAGTCAGTGGTGGTAGCCAAGTACCACCTAGTTATGATGGGCTCAGTCTGGTGGAGGCTGTGGTAGTTGTGGTCCATTAGTCCTTTGGACTGATCTTTCTCTGTGTCTTTGGTTTTCTTCATTCTACCTTGCTACAGACGGGGTGGGACCAGTGGAGTATCTTAGATGGCCGCTCACAAGCTTTTAAGGCCCAAGACCCCATGCACCTAAGTAGAATGTAGAACATTTTCTTTATAAACTGTGTCATGCCAATTGAACTAGAAGTCCACCAAGACTATGGTCCTCAGCCCTCAGCCCAGTAATTCGGTCCCTCAGGGAGTTTGGATGTGTCTATGAAGCTTCCATGACCTTACCTTGGTCAAGTTGTGCTGATTTCACCAGTATTGTGCACCGTCTTACCCTTCACTAAAGTTACTGCTTATCTATTGTCTAGTTAGTGTTTTTCCCTCCCTACCCCTCCCCTCCCTCATAACCATCAAAGATTGTTTCTATGTGTAAACCTTTTCACGAATTCTTGTAATAGTGTTCTCATACAATATTTGTCCTTTTGTGTTTGACTAATTTCACTCAGCATAATGCCCTCCAGGCATTATGTTGTGAGACATTTCACAGATTCATCATTGTTCTTTATTGTTGCATAGTATGCCATTGTGTGTGTGCACCATAGCTTATTTATCCGTCGGTTCATGGACACTTAGGTTGTTTCTGTCTTTTTGCTATTGTGAATAATGCTGCAATGAACATGGATGTGCATATGTCTATTCGTGTGATTGCTGTTATTTCTCTAGGACATATTCCTATGAGTAGGATCACTAGATCATATGGTATTTGTATTTCTAGCTTTTTAAGGAAGAGCCATATAGTTTTCCAAAATGGTTGTAACATTTTGCATTCCCACCAGCAGTGCATAAGAGTTCCAATCTCCCCACAGCCTCTCCAGCATTTGTTATTTTCTGTTGTTTTTTTTTTAATTTGTGCCAGTAATGACAGCATAAGATGGCGTCTCATTGTAGTTTAGATTTGCATTTATCCAATAGCTAGTGATTGTGAGCATTTCCTCAGGTATCTGTTAGCTGCCTGAATGTCTTCTTTGGTGAAGTGTCTGTTCATATCCTTTGACCATTTTTTAATTGGATTATTTGACTTTTTGTTGTAGAGGTATTGGATTTTCCTATAGATTTTAGAGATTAGAACTTTGTCAGATTTGTCATAGCCAAAAAATTTTTTCCCAGTCTATAGATGCTCTTTTTACTCTTTTGGTGAAGTCTTTTGATGAGCGTAAATACTTAATTTTTAGAAGATCCCAGTTATCTAGCTTATCTTCTGGAGTTTGTGTATTGTTAGTTATGGTTTGTATGCTGTTAATGCTGTATATTAGGGTCTCTAACATTGACCCTATTTTTTCTTCTATGATCACATTTTTTACTTCAGTTTGTGTTAGTTTAGGTAAGTAGTGTGTTTCTAAAAATTTCTCCATTTCCTCTAGGTTTTCCAAATTGTTGGAGTATAGCTTTTCATAGTTCTCTGTTATGATCCTTTTTATTTCAGCTGGGTCTGTTGTAATGTCCCCTATTTCGTTTCTTATTTGGGTTATTTGCATCCTCTCTTGTTTTTCTTTTGTCAATTTGGCCAGTGGTTTGAAGATTTTCTTTATCCTTTCAAGGAACCAACCCTTGGTTTTGTTGATTCTTTCTGTTATTTTTCTATTATCTATTTCATTTATTTCTGCTCTGATCTTTATGATTTCCTTTCTTTTGGTGGCTGTAGGATTTTCTTGTTGTTCTCTTTCTATTTATTCAAGTTGTATAGCTAATGTTTTGTCTTTGTCTCTTTCTCCTTTTTTGATGTGTGCATCTACTGCTATATATTGACCTCTAAGCACTGCCTTTGCTGTGTACCAGAGGCTTTGGTGTGATGTGTTTTCATTCTTGTTTGATTCTAGGAACTTTTTGATTACATCTTTGTTTTTTTTTTTTTTTAAATATTGAAAGTTTTATTGAAATGTAGTTTAAAAACATATAACAATTAAATCTGTATGAAGGTAAACAGAAGAAAGGCATAGCACATGCAATCATAGATGGGTTTTTTTATTTCAACAAAAGCAGAAACTACAAAAGCAGCAGAAACTACACCAGAACAAATGATAGGGACTTTGTAGAGTTGCTCTAAGTGTTATTTCAATAAAAGGCTGTATGTGCAAGATTTACATTATACATACCAGCTCAAAAACAAAAAGAGAGAAGCTAAACTACTTATTACTCCCTCCCAAAAGTAAACAATTATTCAATATCTTCTTCATAAATATTCTCTTAAGAAAAAAACCAAACCACTTGCCATCAAGTCGATTCAGACTGATATAGTGACAATATAGGACAGAGTAGAACTGCCCCATGGGGCAACAACACATCTTATTATCCAAAGAAAAATTTAGGGGTGGATTTTAAGCACAACCATGCTCAACAATTAGTGGACAGAATTTCTTTTTTTTTTTGTTTGTTTATTGTGGTTTAAGTGAAAATTTACATTTCAAGTTAGTCTCTCATACAAAAATTTATATATACATTGTTATGTGACCCTAATTGTTCTCCCTATACTGTGACAGCACTCTCCTCCTTCCCACCCCTGATTTCCCATGTCCATTCAAACAGCTCCTTTCTCTGCCTTCTCATCTCATCTCCAGACAGAAGCTGCCCATTTAGTCTCATGCATCTACTTGAGCTAAGAAGCACACTCTTCATGAGTATCATTTTATGTCCCACACTGCAGTCCAGTCTTTGTCTGAAGAGTTGACCTCAGGAATTGTTTTAGTTCTGGGTTGACTGGGAGTCTGGGGGCCATGGTTTCTGGGGTTCCTCCAGTCTCAGACCATTAAGCCTGGTCTTCTTACTAGAATTTGCATTCAGCACCCCGCCTTTCTCCTGCTCTATCAATTGATTACATCTTTGATTTCTTCTATTACCCAGTGGCTTTTAAGCAAGTTGCTATTCAGTTTCCATGTATTTGACTTTATTTTCCTTGCTCTTCCTGTTATTAATTTCTACTTTCATGGCATTGTGATCAGAGAAGATGCTTTGTATTATTTTGATGTTTTAAATTTTATTGAAGGTTGTTTTGTGACCTAAGATGTCATCTATTCTGGAGAATGTTCCAGGTGGATTGGAAAAGAATGTGTACATTGTGGCTGTTGGGTGGAGTATTCTTTACAAGTCTATGATGTCAAGTTGGTTGATTGTGGCTTTTAGATCTTCTGTATCTTTGTTGAGTTTCTCTCTAGATGTTCTGTCCTTTACTGAGAGTGGTGGGTTGGAGTCTCCTACTATTATTGTGAAACTGTCAATTTCTCTTTTCAGTACTGTTAGAGTTTGTTTTATGTATTTTGGAGCCCTGTCATTGAGTGCACAGGTATTTATTATGGTTATGTCCTCATAGTGGATTGTCCCTTTAATAATTTTATAATGTCCTTCCTTGTCTTTTATGGTGGATTTTGTTTTAAAGTCTATTTTATGTGAGATTAGTATTGCCACTCCTGCTCTTTTTTCGTTGCTGTTTGCTTGATATATTTTTTTCCATCCTTTGATTTTTAATATATTTTTGTCTTTGTGCCTTAGGAGTGTCTCTTGTAGACAACATATAGATGAATTCTGTTTTATCCATTCTGTCACTCTCTGTCTCTTTATGGGTGCATTTAAGCTGTTTATCTTTAGTGTGACTATTGATAGATGCGAGTTTATTACTGTCATTTTGTAGTGCTTTTTGTTTTTTGTTTTTTTTTTTTTGTGGTGCTGATGTTTTCTTTGTTCCTGTTATTCTCCTGTGGAGAATTCCTTTTGTTTTTGGATTTTTTTTTCTTTTTACTTCTTTTGTTTTTGAAGATTTGTGTATACTAAGACTTTATGTTTTTCTTCTTTATTTTGATGAGCAGTTTTGTTAACTTTCTTTGTGGTTACCTTGAAATTTATCCTTATCTTCCTAAGTTTAAACCAGTCTTTTATTACTTGATATTGCCTTGATTTCCTCTTCATGTGAGAGTTCTATACCTACACCATTTATTCCCTCTTTTATTGTTCTCATGATGTTGTCATATACTGGATGACCTCTCTGGTTACCTATTGTAAATTTTTTAGTTTTGTTTTATCCCTGAGAGTTCATTTCCTAGGTTGATATTTGACTGATGCTGTCTTGTGTCCCAGATTCTAGTTGTTGTCTGACGTAGTTGGTTCTCTAAATAAGAAATACCTTTAATACTCTTGTAAATTTGGTTTGGTTTTTATATATTCCCTTAATTTCTGTTTATCTGAAAATGTCCTAATTTTACCAGCATATTTGAGCTAGAGTTTTGCAGGATATATTATTCTTCCCCCCTCCTCTTTTTTTTAATGTTGTAGTTTAAGTGAAGTTTACATTTCAAGTTAGTCTCCCATACAAAAATTTATGAATTTATTGTTATGTGACTCTAATTGCTCTACCCACACTAGTACAGCACACTCCCCTTCTACCCCTGATCCCTCATGTCCATTCAACCAGCTGCTAACCCTGTCTGCCTTCCCATCTCACCTCTGGACAGAAGCTGCCGGTTTAGTCTCTTGTGTCTACTTGAGCTAAGAGACACACTCCTCACGAATATCAATTTGTTTCCCACAGTCAAGTCCAATCCCTTTCTGAAGAGTTGGCCTCAGAAATTGTTTTAGTTCTCCGCTAATAGAGAATCCAGGGGCCATGCTTTCTGCGGTTCCTCCAGTCTCAGGCAGACCACTAAGTCTGGTCTTCTTACTAGAATTTAACTTCTGCACCCCACCTTTCTCCTGCTCCATCAGGGACTCTCTGTTGTGTTCTGTGTCAGGGTGGTCATTGGTGGTATCCAGGCAACATATAGTTCTTCTGGCCTCAGGCTGATGAAATCTCTGGTTTATGTGGCCCTTTCCGTCTCTTGGGCTAATACTTTCCTTGTGTCT
>NW_004444115.1:4019616-4032246 GCF_000243295.1 Trichechus manatus latirostris
ACTTATTCATGAGCAAGGTATGTTTTTCCACTTATGCAGGTCTCTTTTGGTTTCTTGCAGTAGTGTCTTGTAGTTTTCATTGTATAGGTGTTTTACGTGTCTGGTTAAATTTATTCCTAAGTATTTTACCTTCTTGGGGGCTATTGTAAAAGGTTTTGATTTCGTGATTTCCTCTTCGAGGTTCTCTTTGTTGGTGTAAAGGAATCCAACTTATTTTTGTATCCTGAAAGTTTGCTGAAATCTTCTATTCGTTCCAGTAGGTTTCTTGTGGATTCTGTGGGGTTTTGTATGTATAAGATTATATCATCTGCAAATAGAGATACTTTGACTCCTTCCCTACCAATTTGGATGCACTTTATTTCTTTTTCTAGCCTAATCGCTTTGGCTAGGACCTCCAGCACAACGTTGAATAAGAGTGGTGATAAAGGCTATCCTTGTCTGGTTCTTATTTTCAAGGGGAACACTTTCAAAGTCTCTCCATTTAAGATGATGTTGGTTGTTGGCTTTTTATAAATGTCCTTAATTATATTGAAGAGTTTCCCTTCTATTCCTATTTTATTGAGAGTTTTTAACATGAATGGCAGTTGGACTTTGTCAAATGCCTTTTCTGCATAGATTGATAAGATCATGTGGTTCTTGTCTTTTGTTTCATTTGTGTGATGGATTACCTTGATTGTTTTTTAATGTTGAACCATCCCTGCATACCTGGTATAAATACCACTTTATCATGGTGAATTATTTTTTTGATATGTTGCTGAATGCTTTTGGCTGGAATTTTGTTGAGGATTTTTGCAGCTATATTCATGAGGGATATTGGTCTGTAATTTTCTTTTTTTATAATGCCTTTCCCTGGTTTTGGTATCCTGGTTATGCTGGCTTCATAGAATGAGTTTTGGAGTACTCCATCCTTTTCTATGCTCTGAAACACCTTTAGTAGAAGTGGTGTTAACTCTTCTTTGAAAGTTTGGTAGAATTCTCCAATGAAGCCATCTGGGCCAGGGCTTTATTTTTGCTGTTGTTAGGAGTTTTTAAACTACCTTTTCAATCTCTTCTTTTGTTATGAGTTTATTTATTTGTTCTATTTGTGTTAGTTTAGGTAGGTAGTGAGTTTCTAGAAACTTATCCATTTCCTCTAGGTTTTCAAATTTCTTAGAGTACAATTTTTTGTAGTACTCTGTTATGATTCTCTCAATTCTGATTGGGTCTGTTGTGATATCACCCATCTCATTTCTTATATGGGTTATTTGCTTCCTCTCCTGTTTTTCTTTTGTCAGTTTGGCCAATGGTTTATCCATTTTGTTGATCATTTCAAAGAACCAGCTTTTGGTCTTGTTAAATCTTTCAGTTGTTTTTCTATTCTCTGTTTCAGTTAATTCTGCTGTAATTCTTATTATTTCCTTTCTTCTATTGCCTGAGGGCTTCTTTTGCTGCTCTCTTTCTACTTGTTCCAGTTATAGGGTTAATGTTTTGATTATGGCCCTTTCTTCTTTTTGGATGTGTGCATTTATTGCTATAACCTGACTCTGAGCACTGCTTTTGCTGTGTTCCAAAGGTTCTGGTAGGATGTATTTTCATTCTCATTTGATACTATGAATTTCTTTATTCCATCCTTAATTTCTTCTATAACCGAGTAGATTTTCAGGAAGGTGTTGTTCATTTTCTATGGTTTGATTTTTTTTCCTTTCTTTTTCTGTCTTTGATTTCTACTTTTATGGCTTTATTGTCAGAAAGATGTTTTGTAATATTTCGATGGTTTGGATTCTGTTAAAGCTTGCTTTATGGACTAATATGTGGTGTATTCTGAAGAATGTTCCATGTGCGTTGGGAAAGAAAGTATACTTGGCTGCTGTTGGGTGGAGTGTTCGGTATACGTCTATGAGATCAAGTTGGTTAATTGTAGGATTAAGATCTTCCGTGTCCTTGTTGAGCTTTTTTCTAGATGTTCTGTCCTTCACCAAAAGTGGCGTGTTGAAGTCTCCTACTACTATTATGGAGCTGTCTATCTCTCTTTTCAGAGCTGTTAGTTTGTTTTACATATTTTGGAGCCCTGTCGTTGGGTGCTTAAACATTTATTATAGTTACGTCTTACTGGTGTATTGATCTTTTAATCATTATATAGTGTCCTTCCTTATCCTTTGTGGTGGATTTTACTTTCAATTCTATTTTGTCAGATATTAATATTGCCACTCCTGCTCTTTTTTGAGTGTTGTTTGTTTCATATATTTTATTCCATCCTTTGAGTTTTAGTTTGTTTGTGTCTTTAAGTTTTGTCTCTTGTAGGCAGCATATAGACGGATCGTGTTTTTTTAATCCAATGTGCCACTCTCTTTCTCTTTATTGCTGCATTTAGTCCATTTACATTCAGCATAATTATTGATAGGTATGAGTTTAGTGCTGTCATTTCTGTGTGTTTTCACAGTTTTTTTGTTCCAATTAATTTTCTGTGCTGAGTCATTTTTCTTTATGTATTTTCTTTTCATCTTTTTCATTGTTGGTGATATTGTGTTTGCTGAGTCTTTATATTTTTCTAGATTTTTATTTTGATTTGTAGGGTTGTTAGTTTCCTTTGTGGTTACCTTAATATTTACCCCTATTTTTCTAAGTTTATACCACTCTTTCATTTCTTTATATTGGCTTGACTTCCTCTTCATATGAAAAAACTATGTCTACATTTTTTAGGTCTCTCTCTTTTGTTTTAATGTTGTCATCTTTTACATATTGACATCTGTTTCCCTATTTTCAGTGTTTTAACTCTGATTTATTTCTGTGACTTCCCTATCTCTGTTGCTATCTGGTTGCTCTGTCTTGTGTTCTAGTCTTGGGTTGTTATCTGATGTTACTGATTTTCTAACTGGAGGACTCCCTTTTGTATTTTTTGTAATTTTGTTTTGATTTTTGCAAAGTCCCTAAACTTCTTTTTATCTGGAAATGCCCTATTTTCGCCGTCATATTTGAGAGACAGTTTTACTGGATATATAATTCTTGACTGGTAGCTTTTTCCTTCAAGGCTTTATACATGTCATCCCATTGCATTCTTGACTGTAGGTTTCTGCTGAGTAGTCCAAGCTTATTTTATTGACTCTCCTTTGTAGATGATTTTTTTTTTTTTTTAATACCTAGGCACTCTTAAAATTCTCTCTTTATCTTTGGTTTTGGCAAGTTTGATTATAATATGTCTTGGTGACTTTCTTTCGGGATCTACCTTATGTGGGGTTCAATAAGCATCTTGGATAGCTATCTTGTCATCTTTCATGATATCAGGGAAGTTTTCTGCCAACAAATCTTCAACAATTCTCTCTGTGTTTTCTGTTATACCCCCCCCCCCATTCTTTTACTTCAGTCACTCGTAGGTTATTCTTCTCGATAGAGTCCCACGTAATTCTTAGGGTTTCTTCATTTATTTTAATACTTTTTTCTGTTTTTTCCTCAAATAAGTTGGTGTCAAGTGCTTTATCTTCAATCTCACTAATTCTGACTTCCGTTGCCTCAATTCTGCTCTTATGACTCTCTATTGAGTTGTCTAATTGTGAAATTTTATTGTTACTCTTCTGGATTTCTGATTGCTATCTCTCTATGGATTCTTGCAGCCTGTTAAATTTGTCATTATGCTCTTCTTTAATCTTTTTAATTTCCTCTATTGCGAGTTCTGCATTTTTGTTAATTTCCTTCCTAATTTCTTGAAGATTTCTGTATATTAATCTTTTGTATTCTCCCTGTGGTAATTCCAAGAAATTTTCCTCCTCTGGAAAATGTCTAGATTCTTTATTTTGGGAGCTTGCTGAAGCCATCATGAATTGCCTCTTTATGTGATTTGATATTGACTGTTGTCTCCGAGCTATCAATAAGTTATTATATTTATTTATTTTATGTTTGCTTACTGTGTCCTAGCTTCTTGTTTTGTTTTGATATACCCAAAAGGCTGCTTGTATTAGCTATGTTGATATTGGCACCTTTGAAGCTCTAACGTCTTGTCACTAGATGGTTAGATCTGCTACTAGGTATGTGAGCTCAGGGGTCCACACACTCCTCCTGTATGGATTCAGCTCAGGTGCCAAGGTAGATAGCTACCAAGTGTGCGGGGTAGGCTCTCACCTACAATCCTAGACAGGCATAGGTGACTGGTGTAGACACAGGCAGCTGGCTGCTGAAGCGGGACACACTGTGAGCAAGGCAGGGGGCTGACAGCTGCACCTGCGAGTCCAGGAGGTAGGGATGTCCCTGTTCCCTAGAACACCTAGGTGGGTGGGTTTGTAGCCAGTTTTGGCTGCAAGTACGGGGGGGCACCTCTTATTTTTTGGCCACTATTGTAGGTGGCTAGGTGGCGTGGTTGGAGCCACCAGTCCTCAGGCCCCTGATGTGGGTAGGTGAAGACCCTGCTCAATGGGCAGAGCAGTGTCAAATTTCAGGAACTTGCCCCTTCACAGTTGAAACATTTGAAGTTAGACTTCAGATATATACCCTGTTGTGCTGTGGTACAGAGGATTTATGTTGTTGAAATGGGCCCACACAAGTCTCTGTAGGGGGAAAGGCAAAGTCTGTTGATCCTTTATGCCTGTGCCTAGGCAAAAGAGCTCTGTCGACCCTTGGTTCCTGGCTTAGGGGAACCGGCAGTTTATTTTTTCCCCCATTTGTTAATTGGTTCACTCACCAAGGCCAGGAGAATGACTCTGGGCATGTGATGGGTCCTACTTTTGGCCCAGGGGACTAGGCAATTGCGGAAGTCAGTCCAGGACCCAGTGCAGAGCAGGGAGTGGGGAGGTAAATGGGAGAGAGGTTTTTCCCTAAGGGGGGTGTTTTTCATCCACACAGTAGGCTGTAGGCAAGTACTTATCTTTTGCTGATTGAGGGCTACTTCTCAGTGGTTCTGGGTAGCTGAGTAGACTCTCTGGCACTTGGTCGCTCCTGGTGCAGAAAATGTGCCTACTGAGCACCATTGCTTGCCTGCCTCACTGCTCACCCATGAGTTGCTCAGACCTGAAGGGCTAAGGCTCTTGCCAGGTCAGGTCTGGCAACTCCTCGCTGATTCCAAACGTCTGTCCCTCCCACTGCCACTCTGTCCAGTCCCTTAACTTTGCCTTAGATATTCAAGGCTTCTAGATTGTCATATACAATTGATTCACTTATTTTTTCAGGTCTTTGTTGTAAGAGGGTCCACTGGAAGCATCTGACTACTCCTCCATCTTGGCTCCACCTCCCAAGATATTTTATTCTTGGTTGGCAGTTATTTTCTTTCAAGATTTTGTGTATGTCATCCCATTGTCTTCTTGTCTGTATGGTTTCTGCTGAGTAATCAGAGCTTAGTCTTATTTTTCCCCTCTTTATATGAATTTTTGTTTCTCTCAAGCTCCTCTCAGGATTCTTTGTCCTTGGTTTTATTAAGTGTGATTATGATCACGATAATTATGAATTATGGGCTTGGTAATTCTCACCACCTTGTCCAGGTGGGCAGGGCCGGTCATTCAACTACGGTGCAGCAGAGTGTGTCCAGAGGGGTTGTAAGGGTGGGGATGAGTAGTTTGCAACATGAACTGGGGCTGACTGAGCAGGGCCAGGGAGCAGTAAAGGACAGTGCCTGGTGGACCATGTCAGTGTTGCTTGGGGGGTGTGGTGTTTGTGCAGGGTGCAGATAGCCTAGGAACCTTAGAGGGTGACTACTTTTACTAAAATCCTGGCTCCCTAGCTCCTGCCTGTGTGTTCTTGCACAAGTCAATTTATCTCTGTGTGCTTCAGGCTCCTCATCTGTATAATGCAAATTCTAAGATTATTTTCATTGGAAGGTTATTTAAACCAGAATTAAAACAATTCTTTATAAATTGTGCAATAAAATAGAAGAGGAAGGAACATTTCCCAATTCATTTTATGAAGCTAGTATTACCCTGCTACCAAGAACAAAGAAATAACACACACGCACAACTAGACCAAAAAAAAAAGCAAACTAAACCTAAAGCAAATGTAAGAAGGAAATAAAAATTAGAGCAGAATTCAGTGACACTGTAAACAGGAATGCAATAGAGAAAATCAATGGAAAAAACTGATTTTTAAAAAAGATTAATATAATTAATTAAAAAAAAATCTAGCTATGTTAATTGAAAATAAAAGAGAGAAGGCACAAATTACCAATATTAGAAATGAAACAGGAGTCATCACTACTGAACCAACAGACATTAAAATGATAATAAGGGAGTATCTGGAGCAACTCTATCTACCAAAATTTGATAGCTTAGATGAAAGTTTCTAGGAACTTTCAATTCCTTGATAGACACAAACTACTCAATAAACAATACTCAAATTGAGTAGCTGTATAACTCTTAAATAAATCCAATCAATAGTTAAAAGTCTTCCCACTAACATAGCAGCAGAACAAGATGGCTTCACTGGTAATTTCTACCAGACATTTATAGAAGAAATAATATGAGTTCTCCACAATCTCTTCCAGAATATAGAATCAGAAAGGACTCTTCCTAACTCATTCTATCTGGATATAATTACCTTAATACAAAAAACAAATACATATCTTAAAAGAAAGTAAAACTAGAAGTCATTATCTCTCATGAACATAAACTCAAAAATCCTCAACAAAGTACTAGAAAATCAAATACCACAATGTATAACAAGAATTATACACCTTGACCAAGTGGGATTTATCCAGGTATGCAAGGCTTGTTCAACATCCGAGAAATTAATTAATTTAATCCACCATATCAACTAGCTAAATAAGAAAAATAACATGAAAGTATCAATAGATGAAGGAAAAGCATCTGGGAAAATACACCACCAGTTCATGATTAAAAAAAAAAAAACACATCAAATTAGTAATAGAAGGAAGCTTGCTTACCTACAAACAAACTACATATATACTTTATAATGAAAGACAAGATTCTTTTTCCAAGACTTAGAATGAAGCAAGTACGTCCCCTGTCACCACTGCCATTGAAAATCACACTGGATTTTCAATCCAGTATACTAGATTCAGTATACTACATCATCATGTTATTGTTGTTGTTAGGTGCTGTTGAGTTGGGTCTTACTCATAGTGACCCTATGTACAACAGAACGAAACACTGCCCAGTCCTGCACCATTCTCACAATTATTACTATGTTTGAGCTCATTGTTGCCACCACTGTGTCAATCCATCTCATTGAGGGTCTTTCTCTTTTTCACTGGCCCTCTACTTTACCAAGCATAATGTCCTTCTCCAGGGACTGTCCCTCCTGATAACATGTCCAAAGTACATGAGATGAAGTTTTGCCATCCTCATTTCTAAGACGCATCATCATAGCTAGTGCAATAAGACAATCAATCAGTGTTATGCAGATTGGAGGGGAAGAAATAAAAGTGTCTCTATTTACAATTAAGAACACTTAATTGTGCTCATGAGGAATCTGTACACAGAGCAAGAGGCAGTTGTTCAGACAGAACAAGGGGATACTGTGTGGTTTAAAGTAAAGAAAGGTGTGCGTCAGGGTTGTATCCTTTCACCATACCTATTCAATCTGTATGCTGAGCAAATAATCTGAGAATCTGAACTCTATGAAGAAAAACAGGGTATCAGAATTGGAGGAGACTCATTAACAACCTGCGTTATGCAGGTGACACCACCTTGCTTGCTGAAAGTGAAGAGGACTTGAAGCACTTACTGGTGAAGATCAAAGACCACAGCCTTCAGTATGGATTTCATCTCAACATTAGAAAACAAAAATCCTCACAACTGGACCAATAAACAACATCATGATAAATGGAGAAATTATTGAAGTTGTTAAGTATTTCATTTTACTTGGATCCACAATCAACACCCATGGAAGCAGCAGTCAAGAAATCGAAAGAGGCATTGCATTGGGCAAATCTGCTGCAAAAGACCTCTTTAAAGTGTTGAAAAGCAAAAATGTCACCTTGAGGAGTAAGGTACAACTGACTCAAGCCATGGTGTTTTCAATAGCCTCATATGCATGTGAAAGCTGGGCAATGAATAAGGAAGACTGAAGAAGAATTGACACGTTTGAACTGTGGTGTTGGCAAAGAATACTGAATATACCATGGACTGCCAAAAGAATGAACAGGTCTGTCTTGGAAGAAATACAACCAGAATGCTCCTTAGAAGCAACGATGGTGAGATTACATCTTATACACTTTCGACATGTTGTCAGGAGAGATCAGTCCCTGGAGAAAGACATCATGTTTGTAAAGTACATGGTCAGCAAAACAAAGGAAGACCCTCAATGAGATGGAGTGACACAGTGGCTGCAACAATGGGCTCAAGCATAACAACAATTGTGAGGATGGTGCATGACTGGGCAGTGTTTCGTTCTGTTGTTCATAGGGTCTCTATGAGTCAAAACTGACTCAACAGCACCCAGCAACAACAACAACATTTACAGATAGCATAATTATCTATGTATAAAATGCTAAAATATCTTTTAAAAAACGTTTCTGGAATTATTAAGCAAGTACAGAAAGGTTGTAGAATGCAATATCTAATATAAAAAAATCAGAGGCAGAGCCAAGGTGGTGGACTAGTCAGACACACCAAGCCATTCCACTACAACAAAGACCCAAAAAACCAAGTAAAACAGATACAGACATCAGTCCTTGAACCCTGAACCTTAAATGAAGGGATAAAGTATTAGATTGGAAGTCACTAAGGAGAAGAAAAAACCGATAGAAAACGGAGAAAGAATACAGATACTGAGTAGAGGTTCCCACCAAACAGCATGACTCTGTGTGGCCATCTTGGAATAAAACCGACCACCCCACATGCAGAAAGGCTCCTCTATGGAGTTCACAATAGGAGATGGAGGTGCAGCCTGGACACACCCAAGGCTAAATAAGACCACTGTCATGAATTGAATTTTGTCCCCCCAAAATATCTGTCAATTTGGCTAGGCCACGATTCCCAGTATTGTGTGATTGTCCACCATTTTGTCATCTGGTGTGATTTTCCTGTGTTGTAAATCCTATCACTATGATGTTAATGAGATGGATTAGTGGCAGTTATGTTGATGAGGTTTACAAGATTAGATTGTGTCTTAAGCCAATCTATTTATATATATATAAGAGAGAAGTGAGCAGAGAGACATGAAGACCTCATACCACCAAGAAAGAAGAGAAGTGTGCATCCTTTGGACCCAGGGTCTCTGCACTGAGAAGCTCCTCCACCAGGAGAAGCATCTCTTCCCCTTCCCCCATGCTGAACATGCCCTGCTTCACCACAGCTGAGTGATCAGCCCCGCACACCAAAAAGAGTGAGAACTATCATGCTCACAAATGAACAAGCAACAAAGCACATCTGGCCCACCCACTGAGACATAACCAAGCAAAACAAAAAAGCAGGAAAGAACAAACAAATCTATAATCAATAAAGAAAGAAAATATCTGAATGTCTCAGAGACAGCAGGTAATATCAAAACATTATAAAAACAAAACAAAAAACAGGAGATGATGGCTCCAGGAATTGACCAGTTGACCTTCTGGCAGAAGAAAAAGCACTGGAATTACCAGATAGGTAATTTAAAAATCTAATATTCAGTGCTCTCCAAGAGATCAGGAAAGAGATCAAGGAAAACAGACAAAATCAACCAAAACATAGGAAAATCCAGGAAAACACGAAGCAATAGAATTCCGGAAAATAATACAAGAATAAAATGTCAAAATAAATAAACTATTAGAAGTCATACAAAAACAGCAATTAAAATCCAAAAGATAAACAACAAAATTTCAGAACGCAATAGAAGTTTTAGAAGCAAATTTGAAACAATGGAAGACAGAATCGGTGAAATTGAAGACAAATCCATGGATACTACTTTGAGGAAAAATCAGAGAAAAGAATGAAGAAAACTGAAGACCTAAGAACTATGTGGGATACAATCAAGACCAAAAATTTGCACATGATCAGAGTTCGAGAACAGGGAAGAAAACAGAAAACACGGAGAGGATCATTGAAAATCTGCTGATAGAATACGTCGCTAATATCATGAAAGATGAAAAGCTGACCATACAAGAAGCTCAATGAACCCCATACGGGATAGACTCCAAAAGAAAATCACCAAGACATATCATAATCATGCTCGATAAAACCAAAGACAAAGAAAGAATACTGAGAGCATCTCCAGAAAAATGAAAAGTCACACACAAAGCTGAAAAAATAAGACTAAGCTCTGATTACTCAGCAGAAACCATGCAGGCAAGAAGGCAATGGGATGATATGTATAAAACCTTGAAAGAAAAAAATTGCCAACCAAGAATAATACGTCCTGCAAAACTCTCTCAAAAATGATGGTGAAATTAGGCCATTTCTAAATAAACAGAAATTAAGGGAATTTGTAAAAAACCCAACCCAACTTACAAGGATTATTAAAAGGAACCCTTCGGTTACAGAACCGACAACATCAGCAGCATCCTGAATTTAGGACATAGGTCAGTATCAGTCAAATATTGACCTAGGTAAAGAACTCTCAAGGGTAAAAAAAAAAAAAAAAAAAAAAAAAAAACTCAAAACAGGGAATTAGAGATCAATGTGTAAATGATGACAATGTCAGAACAACAAAAGAGGGAATACACAGTGTAGGTATAGAACTTTCAAATGGAGAGGAAATCAAGGTGATATCAAGTAATAAAAGACTGGTTTAAACTTAGGAAGATAGTGGTTAATTTCAAGGTAACCACAAAGAAAGTTAAGAAACCTATTCATCAAAATAAAGAAGAAAACATGATCTCAGTAAAAAGAAAATCTACAAAAACAAAGAAAATGAAAAGAAATTTCACAAACAAACAAAAAAAAAAACCTCTGCATAGGACAGCAAAAGAAAGAAAACGTCAGCACCACAAAAAAAAGCACTACAAAATGACAGCAGTAAACTCACTCCTAACAATAATCACACTGAATGTAAATGGCTTAAATGCACGAGTAAAGAGGCAGAGAGTGACAGAATGGATTAAAAAAATGACCCATCGTTATGCTGTCTACAAGAGACAAACCTTAGGCACAAAGACATAAGTATATTAAAAATCAAAGGATTTAAAAAATGTATATCAAGCAAACAGTAACTAAAAAAGAAGAGTAGCAATATTAACCTCAGATAAAATAGACTTTAAGGCAAAATCTACCATAAAAGACAAGAAAGGATATTATATAATGATTAAAGGGACAACCCACCATGGTGGCATAATAAATATCTATGCACCCAACGACAGGGCTCCAAAATACATAAAACAAACTCAACACTGAAAAGAGAAATAGTTTAACAATAATAGTAGTTGTAATCTCTAAGGTTGTGTGTCTACTTGGCTAGGCCAGGATTCTCAGTGGTTTGCCATTTATGATGTAGTTTGGCAGTCATATAATGATACGACACCTCTGGGATGAGATTTAACATAATGTAATCCCCTCCATGATGGGATATGAAATAATGTGATTATCTCCATGATGGGATCTACTGTGATTATCCAGTCAGTTGAAAGGGAGTTTCCTTGAGGGTGTGGCCTGCATCCAATATAAGTGCACTTTCTGGCAAGACTCATGGGCTATATTGCTCACATTGGATCCTGCAGCTGGCTCCGTTCTTCTCCCCTCCAGTTCTCAGGACTTGAGCTAGCAGCTTGCCTTCTTGCCTGCTCTCTGACTTGTCCATCTTGAGTTCACCAGCCCCTGTAGCTATGTGAATCAGGACAAGCCTCCATCCTGACGCATGGACTTGGGATGTCACAGCCACTACAACTGCATGAGCTATTTCCTTAATATAAATTTCTACACAGACACATATACTTTTGCTAGACAAACTGGTGAAAGATAGAGATCAGCTCAGGGCTGCAGGGTCAAAGCTCAAGAATCAGATAAACAACCTCAAAGTTTCCTCTTGGGCCTTGAAGAAAGCCTTATTTCTTGTAGTAACAGAGCCGATATTGCCAAAAACAAACCCAGAGTCTTAGTGTAAGAGTGGATGAATTACAGCATGAACTCAATTATCAACCTTGAGTTGTGTCTGAAGTTAAAGTGAGTGTACTAACCAGGAAGAAATGGGATCCTTAAACTTGGGATGTGGGCATATGGGCAGGTAATCAGGAAGGTGGAAACACTGAGTCCCTAAATTCTGTTGAATTACTCCTGCCAACAGAATCAGCCCTCTCACTCCCATTTGAAGAGATAACTCCATCTTTGTCTGCTAACCCACCCTCCGCAGTAAGACCATAAGCACCTCCACATCCATCTGATGAGATTAACCCAGATATGTCTAAAAAGACTTTGAGTCATTGCCTGGGGCATCGCTTAAGGTAGATGCCTTACAAGACAACGCTGACTGTTCTCACGATACATCCCCACCACTGATTTTGGCATCTATACCTATAAATGGTCTTAAGGCCCAGCGAGCCCAGAACGGTAAAGTACAAAGTGTGATCCAGGAGGAAGTACACTAAAAAAAAACCCTTGACTTTTCTAATATGTACAAGCAGAAACCTGGAGAATATGTATGTTTTTGCTGGGCACCATCAAGTCAGTTCCAACTCACAGCGACTGAAACTCGTAACGATTGAATGAAACACTGCCCAGTCCTTCGCCATCCTCACAATCGTTGTTATGCTTGAGCCCAGTGTTGCAGCCACTGTGTTAATCTATCTCATTGAGGGTCTTCCTCTTT
>NW_004444115.1:4040582-4049012 GCF_000243295.1 Trichechus manatus latirostris
TCGGCTGAGTTCTTTATCTCTTCATTTGATGTTCTAGGGTTTCAGGATTGTTGATTCTCTATTTGGCTTAGTTTTTCGGATCTTTGTTGTGGAGGGACGGCATGGTGTTTCTGCCTAGAGCGCCATCTTGCCGGAAGTCTTCCTCTTTTTTGATGACCCTCTACTTTATGAAGTGCAATATTCTTATCCAGGGATTGGTCCCTCCTGATAACATGTCCAAAGTGTATGAAAAGAAGTCTCACCATTCTTGCTTCTAACGAGCATTCTGGCTGTACTTCTTCCAAAATAGTTTTGTTCATTCTTTTGGCAGTCCATGGTATATTCAATATTCTTCACCAACACCATAACTCAAAGGCATCAATTACTCTTCAGTCTTCCTTATTCATTGTCCAGCTTTCACATGCATATAAGGCAATTGAAAACATCATGACTTGGGTCAGGCACTTAGTCCTTAAAGTAACACCTTTGCTTTTTTTAACACTTTAAAGAGGTCTTTTCCAGCAGATTTGCCCAATGCAATACATCACTTGATTTCTTGACTGTTGCTTCCCTGGGCATTGATTGTGGATCCAAAGATGTGGGATAATGGTGCAAGGAACATAAAGATGGATCCATCTGAGTTTATTGATATGGGTCCACTAACCACAGATTCTTCATTCAGTGTTTCTGATGGAGAGGTTAGGAAAGGATCTAATAGCTTAATTGGTTGGGTCACTGAAGCATGGATTATGCAGTGGCCTACACTAAATCAAGTTAAAGTACCATACCTGCCGTGGTATACTGTAGAAGAAGGTATCCAAAGGATTAGGGAAATTGGCATGTTAGAGTGGATTTATCAGGTTAGACACACTCATGGAGTGCCTGGAAGACACATCTTTTACCACAACAGTGAGGAACAAATTTCTGAAGGGAGCCCCAGCATCCTCGAAGACTGCTGTGATTGCTATTTTATATAAGTCAGATCTGACAGTGGGAACTGCCCTAACTGAATTAAGACACCTGACTACAATGGGGCTGGTTAGACCCCGTGATGGTAGGGGCCAAGTGGTGGCACTGAATCCACAAAGACTAGGTGGGTGTACTTACAGTAATAGACAGTGAAGTCAAAACAATAATCAGAATAGTGTGACTTGTTTGTACTTATGGAGTTGGCTACTTAGTCATGGTATCAATAAGAGTGAAATAAATGGGAGATATACTAAATATTTACTTAATCTGTACAAGTAGATGAAAATTCTAGGTCAGGTGAACAGCAGTCTAACTCGAATCCCCAGAATAGAAAGTCACACACGGCCCCTGATCAATTACCAAACTTGAGCAAGTTTAAAGACCCACAATCCCTTGAATGAAGGGGGAGGCCCGGTCCGCTTGAGGAAGGAGCTCACTACATTGCCAAAAATTTATACTGTTCATCTTTTCCCAGCCTTCCCTAAAGGGACCTACTGCCTTTTACAAGAGTGACTGTACTTTGAGGCAGAGGAAATAATCAGACTTTTCAAGGATTACTGGATACTGGCTTTGAACTGATGCTAATTCCAGAGACTCAAAATGTCACTGTGGCCCACCAGTCATAATAGGGGCATATGGAGGTCAGGTTATCCATGGAGTCTTAGCTCATGTCAACCTCACAGTAGGTCCAGTGGGTCACGAAACCCTCCTGTACTGATTTCCCCAACTCCAAAATTCATAATTGGGATAGATTTATTCATCAAATGGCAGAACTCCCACACTGGATCCCTGACAAATGTAGTAAGGGTTATTATGGTAGGAAAAGCCAAGTAGAAGCCGTTAGAACTGCCCCTACTTAGGAAAATAGAAAACGAAAAGCAATATCGCATACCTGGAGGGACTGTAGACATTACTGCCACCATCAAGGAGTTGACGTATGCAGTGGTGAATTCTACCATATCCCTATTCAATTCATCTATTTGACCTGTACAAAAAACAGATAGATCTTGGAGAATGACAGTGGATTATCAAAAACTTAACCAAGTGGTGACTCCAATTGCAGATGCTGTTTCAGATGTAGTTTTATTTCCTGAGCAAATGAATACATCTCCTGGTACCTGGTATGCAGCTGGTTAATGCGTTTTTCTCAATATGTGTTTCAAAGGAACACCAGAAGTACTTTGCCTTCAGCTGGCAAGGCCAGCAATACACTTTCAGTGTCCTACCTCAGAGGAATATCAACTCTCCAGCCCTATGTCATAATTTAGCCCACAAGAGAACTTGATCGCCTTTCCCATCCACAAGATGTCATACTGGTCCATTTATTGATGATATTATGCTGATTTGACCTAGTAAGGAAGAAGGGTCAATGATTCTGGACTTATTGCTAAAACATTTGTGTGCTAGAGGGTGGGAAATTAATCCAACAAAAATTCAGGCGTCTTCCACTTCAGTGAAATTTCTAGGGATCCAGTGGTGTGGAGGAGGTCAAAATCTTCCTTCTAAAGTTAAGGATAAGTTATTTCATCTGGACCCTCCTATAACTAAAAAGGAGACACAATGTCTAGTTGAACTCTTTGGAATTTGGAGACAACATATCCCTCATCTGGTCTGTTTATAAAGTGATTCAAAAAGTTGCTGGTTTTGAGTGGGGTTCAGGCCAAGAGAAGGATCTGCGACATGTTCAGGCTGCTGTGCAAGCAGCTTTGCCACTTGGGCCACATGATCTACCTCATACAATGGTGCTTGAGGTGTCAGTGTCAGATAGAGATGCTGTTTGCTGTATTTGGCAGGCCCCTATTGGTCAATCACAGTGAAGTCCCTTAGGGATTTGGAGCAAAGCCCTGCCATCCTCTACAGATAACTACTCTCTTTTTGAGAAAATGCTTTGGGCCTGTTACTGGGCCTTAGTAGAGACTGAATGCTTAACTATGGGCCACCAAGTCACCATGCAGCCTCAGCTACCTATCATGAACTGGGTGTTGTCTGACCCACAGAATCATAAAGTTGGACATGCATAGCAGTACAGCATCATTAAATGGAAGTGGTATATATGAAATTGGGCCTGAGCAAGATGTGAAGGCAAAAGTAAGCTGCATGAGGAAGAGGCCCAAATTCCCATGGTCTCCGCTCCTGCAGCATTACCTTCCATCTTCCTGTCTGAAACTATTGCCTCATGGGGAGTTCCTTATAATCAGTTGACTGAGAAAGAGAAAACTCATGCCTGGTTTACATGTGATTCTGTGAGAAATGCAGGCACCACCTGAAAGTGGACAGAGGCAGCAGTAGAGCCCCTTTCTGTGATCTCCCTGAAGGACTGTAGAGTAGGGAAATGCCCAAAATGGGCAGTGCTCAGAGATCAATTAATAGCAATAGGCACACACATAAAAGAAGAAAGGGAAAAAAATCAAAACAACAGCTATACAACTCAAACAAACATAAATAGAACAGCAAAGGAAGCCCAAAGCCACCAGAAGACAGGAAATAATAATGATCAGAGCAGAAATAAATGAAATAGAGAATAGAAAAACAATAGAAAGAATCAACAAAACCAAAAGTTGGTTCTTTGAAAGGATAAAGAAAATTGACAAATCACTGACCAAATTAAAAGAAAAACAAGAGAGGAATCAAATAACCCGAATAAGAAATTAAATGGGGAACATTACAACAGACACAACTGGAATAAAATGGATCATAATAGAGTACCATGAAAAACTGTACTCCAACAAATTTGAAAACCTAAAGGAAACAAATTCCTAGAAACATACTACTTACAAAAGCTAACACAAACTGAGGTAGAAAATCTAAACAGAACCATAAGAAGAGAAGAGACTAAAAAGATAACTAAGAAAATTCCCCCCCCAAAAAAAAAACCCAGATATATATGGGCAACATGACGCTCTAGGCAGAAGCAGCACACCATCCCTCAACAGCAAAGATCCAAAAAACTAAGCTAAACAGAGAAAACAGCAATCCTGAAACCCTAAACATCAAAGGAAGAGATAAAGAACTCAGCCAAGCACCAAATGGAATCAGAAACTGACAGAGAAGAGAGAGCAAGGAGAGATTCAGGCAGAGGTCCCCTATCAGCTAATGCAGCATGGATCCACCATCGTGAATGCCTATCAGAGACCAGCGAACAGAGGGTATGAGAAAGAAGCTTCAAAGAGCTTCCAGCAGGAAAGAGAACAACTGGTAAACAGGGACATAAGCTTTCCCACCCGCCACCTTCTTCACCCCCACTCAAACTCCTCTGCTTCCCGCGGCCACAGTCTCTTGGCCGGGAAGCACCAGCTGCTGGGATTCCACCTGCCTGCACTGGCCGACTTCCTGAGTGCCATTTGTTGGCTGCTGGTGTTGCTTTTTTCCCCTGGTTCTTTAGATTTCTTCCATGCCTCTCACCACCTCCCCCTCCTTTCTCTCAAATACCTGGCTCCGTGTGCCATCTTTGCTTCTTCCTGAAGGGCTGTGGAGCTCCACTCAAGTGTGAAACTGCTCCCCGGTCCGTGCTGCTACACTGGTGGGAAGCCGGGGCTTTGGTTTATTTGTTTGTTTTGGATTCTTTGCTTGGTTTCTTTTTCTTTTCTTGAGTTGGGAGCCCGTTCTGGTCAGGCAGTGTTGCGTGGCTTGGGACCTACCCCCTCAGCTTACACAGATGTGAAGAGGGGGCATTTCTTTTTTTGTCAGTTTTTTTTTTCTGTTTTTTTGGGGGTTTCTTTCTTGTTCTTTCTTTTTCATTTATTTTGTTTTCTTTTCCCTCTATTTCCTTTTTTGCCTTTCTTTGTTACTCAGTTTCTCACCTCTCTATACCTTCCTTTGCATCCTGTCCCCTGAATACCTGGTGCTGAGTGACAACACTACACCTTCTAGCCAGGCTGTACTTCAACACCTGGGATCAACTTCCGCACACCTCGTAGCTGCAAAGGTGGGATCCCTGGGAGCTTTGCTGTTCTTTTTTCTTTCTATTTTTTATTTATTCATTCTTTTCTTTTTTTCTTCTTCTTCCCCTTTTTCTTTTTCTCCATTTCATAGTCTCTCATCTCTCCACTCCAATGGCAAGCTCCTGTAGCACTTTTTCTGTTTGCTTGCATGTTGTTGGCAGCTGTTCTTCTCTCCTTTTTCTCATACCCAGCTTACCTCCACACATCACAATCTCCCCCTCCATCTTGCCTACCTGCATCATGAACTTAACAACACACCACCAAGCAGCACAGGCATGGCCTATTTGAACCTGCACTGCATTGATTACTGACCCACTCTGGTGTCTTTAGTCAGTGCCACAAACAACCCAACCCAGCAACTCTTCTTGAGCTAGACCTTCCCTGCTGTACCATATAGGAGCAAATGACACTATGAATCAGAAAAGAAGGTGAAAAGTATCATGCCCACAGATGAGAAACAATAAAGAACACACAGCCCACCTGCTCAGAAATAGCACAAAAAAAAAATCTATGAAACAAACAAATCTACAATCAATAAAAGAGAAAAATAACTACTGAATGACCAGAAGACAGCAGACAATATCAAAACATTTACAAAAACTGGACAGGATGGTTCTAGTAGGTATCCAAAATAAAACACCAGATGATTTTCCAGTAGAAGAAAATGCACTAGAACTACCTGATAGGGAATTCAAATCTATAATACTCAGAATTATCCAAGAGTTGAAGCAAAAAGCAGACAAAAATGACGAAAAGGTAGACAAATTCATGGAAAAGGCAGAAAAATTCATGGAAAATACAGACAAAAAATGGAAGAATTCAGGAAAGTACTGCAAGAACAAAATGCCAAAATAAATTCACAACTAGAAATTATACAAAAACTACAATTAGAAACCCAAAAGATAAACATTTCAGAAATGGACAGTGTCATAGAAGGGTTGAAGAGCAGATTTGAAATGGTGGAAGACAGAATCAGTGCAATTGAAGACTAACACTTGGATACAACTTCGTTTGAGGTAAACTCAGAAAAAAGGACAAATAAAAATGAAGAGACTCTGGGAATTATGTGGGATACAATCAAAAGCAAAAAATTAGAGAGTGATCAGAGTTCCAGAACAGGGAAAGAAAACAGAAAACATAGAGAAGATCACTGAGGCACTGCTGACAGAAAACTTCTCCAGTATCATGAAAGATGAAAAGCTGACCATCTAAGAAGCTCAACGAAGCCCATATAAGATAGACCCTGAGAGAAAATCACCAAGGTATATCATAATCACACTCACCAAAACAAAACACAAAGAATCCTGAGAGCAGCTGGTGAAAAACAAGAAGTCACATACGGAGGACAAACAATAAGACTAACCTCGGATTCTTTGACAGAAACCATGCAGACAAGAAGACAATGGGATGACATATATAAAACCTTGAAAGAAAAAATTGCCTGCAAAACTCTCATTGAAATATGATGGTGAAATTAGGACATTTCCAGATAAACAGAAATTAAGGTAATATGTAAAAACCAAACCAAAATTACAAGAATTATTAAAGCGAGTTCTTCAGTCTGAGAACAAAAAACTTCAGCTCACAGGCAGAATCCAAGACACAGGATTGTACCAGACAGATACCAATCTAGGAAATGAACTCTCAAGGATTATCCAAAACCAAAAGAAATACAACAGGGAATCAGAGCAGTTAATCAGTAAATGACAACAACAACAGAACAATAAAACAGTGAATAAATGGTGTATATATAGAACTTTCAGATAGAGAGGAAGGCAAGGCAATACCAAGTAATAATAGACTGCTTCAAACTGAGAAAGATAAGGGAAAATTTCAAGGTAAAAACAAAGAGTGTTAACAAACATACTCATAAAAATAAAGAGGAAAAACAAAGTCTCAGTAAAAACAAAACCTACAAAAACAAAAGAAATGAAAGAAAATCCACAACCAAAAGTAATTCAGTACAGGAGAGTAAGAGGAACAAAGAAAACGTCAGCACCACAAAAAAAAACAAAAAAAAAAAAAACAAAAAAACACTACAACATGACAGCAATAAACTCAGATCTATCAATAATTACACTGAATGTAAATGGACTCAATGGGCCCATAAAGAGACAGACAGTGACAGAATGGATAAGAAAAGGATTCACCAATCTGCTGTCTACAAGAGACACACCATAGAAACAAAGGCATGAATTTATTAAAAATCAAAGCTTGGAAAAAATATATCTAGCTAACAACTACCAAAAAAGAGCAGCAGTGGCAATACTAATCTCAGATAAAATAGACCTTGAAACAAAATCCACCATAAAAGACAAAGAAGGACACTATATAATGATTAAGCGGATGATCCATCCTGAAGACATAACCATAATAAACATCTACGCACCCGATGACAGGGCTCCAAAATACATAAAACAAACTCTAACAGTACTGAAAAGAGAAATTGGCAGTTCCACAATTATAGTAGGAGACTTCAACACACCACTATCAGTAAAGGACAGAACAACTAAAAAGAAACTCAGCAAAGATACAGAAGACATTAAGGGCACAATCAAACAACTTGACCTCATAGACACATATAGAACACTCCATCCAACAGCTGCAAAATACATATTCTTTTACAATGCACATGGAACATTCTCCACAATAAACCACATCTGAGGCCACAGAGCAATCCTCAACAAGATACAAACAGTTCAGATAATACAAAGTATCTTCTCTGAACACAACACCATCAAGGTAGAAATAAACAACAGAAAGAGCAAGGAAAAAATCAACTACATAGAAACTGAATAACACCCTGCTTACAAACTAATGGGTAATTGAAGAAATCAGAGATGGAATAAAAAATTCCTAGAGTCACATGAGAATGAAAACACATTATACCAAAACCTTTGGGACACAGCAAAGGCAGTCCTCAGAGGACAATTTATAGCAATATATGCACACAACAAAAAAGAAGAAAGGAACAAAATCAAAATATTAACTACACAACTCCAACAAATAGAAAGAGAACAGCATAAGGTCATAGCCACCAGAAGAAAGGAAATAATAAAGATCAGAGCAGAAATCAATGAAATAGAGAAGAGAAAAACAACAGAAAGAATCAACAAAACCAAAAGTTAGTTCTTCGAAAGACTCAACAAACCACTGGCCAGACTGACAAAAGAAAAACAGGAGAGGACACAAATAACCCAAGTAAGAAATCAAATGGTGACATTACAACAGACCCAACTGAAATAATAAGGATCATAACAGAATATTATGAAAAACTATACTACAACAAATTTGAAAACCTAGAGGAAATGGATAAATTTCTAGAAACACACTACCTACCAAACTACAACAAAGAGATGTTGAAAATCAGAACAGGCCCATAACAAGAGAAGAGATTGAATAGTCAATAAAAATCTCCCAACAAAAAAAAAAAACGCCTGGCCCAGATGTCTTCACTGGAAAATTCTACCAAACATTCAGAGAAGAGCTTGTACCAGTACGACTCAAACTATTTCATAACATAGATAAGGAAGCAACACTT
>NW_004444115.1:4051282-4052850 GCF_000243295.1 Trichechus manatus latirostris
GGGGGAAATACTAAATAGACAATAGATAAGTGGTATCTTTGGTGAAGGGTGAGACAGTACACAATACTGGGGAAACCAGCACAACTTGTACAAGGAAAGGTCATGGAAGCTCCATAGACACATCTAAACTCCCTGAGGGACTGAATTGCTGGGCGGAGGGATGTGGGGACAATGGTCTCGGTGAACATCTAGCTCAATTGGTATAACAGAGTTTATAAAGACTATGTTCTACATTCTACCTTGGTGAGTAGCATCTGGGGTCTTAAAAGCCTATGAACAGCCATCTAAGATACTCCACTGGGCTCACCCCTTTGGTAGCAAGGGAGAATGAAGAGAACAGCATACAAGGAAAAGATTAGTCCAAAGGACTAATTGACCACAGCTACCAAGGCCTCCACCAGACTGAGTCCAGTACAGCTAGATGGTGCCTTGCTACCACCACTGACTGATCTGACCCTGTGGTGGTTAAGATTGTGTGTCAACTTGGCTGGGCCATGATTCTCAGTGTTTTAATGTGATCCCTCCCATGATTGAATATACTGTGAGTAGCCTATCAGATGAAAGGGAGTCTCTTTGGGGGTGTGGCATGCAGCTGAATATAAGCAGACGTTCTGGCTTTTTGCTCTCTCTGGATCCTGCGGCTGCCTCCTGTCGTTTCATCTCTGGTTCTTGGGACTTGAGCTGTCAGCTTATCTGCAGAACTTGGGATTCTTCTATCTGCACAGCCTGTGAATAGAGCCCTGCTCTCTGACCTGCTACTCTTGGGTTCGCCACCCCCTGCAGCTATGTGAATCAGGAGAAAACTTGTGGTCTTGCCTGCCGTGCTTGGAATTCGTCAACCTTCACAGCCTCTGAGTGGGATCCCTGCTCTCTGTCCTGCCTGAGGATCTTGGGCTTGCCAGCTTCTGTGGCTGTGTGACTTGGGAGAGGCCTTCACCCTGACCCACAGACTTGGGACGTTCTAGCCTCTACAATCACGTGAGCTGTTTCCGTGATATAAATCTCTCTCTATATATATATATTTACACACTTTACTGGTTTTGCTTCTCTAGAGAACCCAGCCTAAGACAGACCACAATCACAACAGAGGGTTCTGGACAGAGCTGGAAAAGGATGTAGAACAAAATTCTGACACACAAAAAAAGACCAGATTTACTGGCGTGAAAGAGACTGGAGAAACCCCGAGAGTATGGCCCCCAGACACCCTTTTAGCTCAGCGGTGAAGTCACTTCTGCGGCTCACCGTTCAGCCGGGGATTGGACAGCCCCATAAAACAAAATGGGACTAATGAGGAACAGCAGTCCAGGGACAAGGGCTAGAAGGCAAAAGGGGACAGGAAAGCTGGTGATAGGGAACCCAAGGTTGAGTAAAGACAGTGTTGACATGTAGTGAGGTTGTTAACCATTGTCATAGGGCGACATGTGTACTACCTGTTTAATGAGAAACTATTTTGTTTTGTAAACCTTCATCTAAAGTGATAATAGCAGCACAACTGGAAGAACGTAATCAATGTCACTGAATTGTGCATGTAGAAATTTTTGAAATGGTGTATCTTTGGCTATGTATAT
>NW_004444115.1:4054549-4093258 GCF_000243295.1 Trichechus manatus latirostris
TGTACTACTGTTTCATGAGAAACTATTTGTTCTGTAAGCCTTCACCTCAAGTACAATAAAATATAAAAAATAAAAATAAAATAAAAACAAATAACCCAATTAAAATATTTACAAAAGTTCTGAATAGACAGCTTAGCAAAGAAGACTATTGATGGAAAATAAGTATATGAAAAGATGCTCAACTTTATTTGTCATTAGGAAAATGCAAATTAAAACATTGAATTATAACTATACATTTATTAGAATTGTTAAAGAAATTGACAATATCAATTTTTAGTGAATATGCAAAGCAAGTGGAACTCTCATTCACTGCTGGTGGGAATGCACAATGGTACTGTCCTTTTGGAAGACAGTTTGACAGTTTCTTACAAAGCTAAACATAATCTTAGCATGTGATCCAGCTATTGTGCTCCTAGATACGTACCCAACTGGTATGAGAATTTATGTCCACACAAGAACCTTGCAAGCAAATATTTGTAGAGGCTTTATATATTATTGCCAAAAACTAGAAGCAACCAAGATGTCTTTCAATAATAAACAGTTAAACAAACTGTGGTACATCTTTACAATAAAATACTACTCAGTGATAAAAAATGAATGAGCTAATGGATTACAGTTGGAGACATCACTATTAACTTAATATAGATACAAAAACCAAAAAAACAAGGAGCACTTTGTGGATTCGAACTGTAGACCTTTTGGTTAGCAGCGGTAGCTCTTAACAACTATGCCACCAAGGTTTCCAATACAGATACAGATGGGTATACTTACAGACATGTGTATATGTACTGGTTAGCATACATACATTTATTTATTTGATCTGTCAGGTGATAGAACCTAGAACCAATGACACAATCTCAACAGTAGAAACAAACACACCTAGAGTCTCAATTTTCCTTTCTAACAACATTCTCCAATAAAAAGAATCAAGGCTCTCTGGAGAAATGGCTGATTCTAGGTCTGAGAAAAGAATATAGAAGACGAGCTGGACCATCTTGTAGTATAAGAAAGTAAGGAAGTGCTCTATAAATAAATAAAACCCCACAATTATGAAGTATGTCATAGGAACAAGGATCCAACTGAAAGTGTCCAATAGCTAAAGTTGGAACAATGTGAGCAACAAATTACATAATGTAGTATTGACTCATAACCCAAAGTATAAAATTCATAAGACCATCCTTATATAAATAAACGATTGAATAAAAAATTAATGGGGGACAACACATAAATCTCTCACTCAGCAGAATTCCAAATAATTTATGTGAATACTTCAACTTCAAGAGTGTGAGCATAACTCTCCACTCCTTGGGTGTGGGCTGCACAGTGACTTGTTTCTGAAGGATATAGTATGAAAAGGGGAGACAGAATGACTTTACAGTGGAGAAACCTGACAAACACTACTTTAGTCAAGTGGTCAATGTTAACATCAACAGTGATAAGTCATGTTGATAGTGTATACCCTTGATATGATACAATCGAAATGACATCATGACCCCAACCTAATGATGCAATAACATCAAACAAATCCCAGATGAGGGGCATTCTAAAAATATCTGACCAGCACTCCTCAAAACTGTCAGAGTTATCAAAAACAAGGAAAGTCTGAAAAACTGTCACAGCCAAGAGAAACCTAAGGAGATATGATGATTATACACAATGTGGTGTCCTGAATGGGATCTTGGAACATAAAAAAAAGACCTTTGGTAAAGACTAAGGAAATATTAACAAATCATGGTCTTTGATTAATAGCAACAAATAGATATTGGTTTATTAATTGTGCCAAATGTACTATGTTAGTAATAGAAGAAATGTGTTTAGTATATATGGGAACTCTCTGTAGTATCTTCACAAATTTTCTGTGAATCCAAATCTATTTTCAAATAAAAAGTTTATTTTAAAAGTAAAAATAAACTAAAATCTAGGTCTGAAGTTTAGTGCCAAAAAAAATTTTCCTGAATGTGAAAAGTATTAAAGTATTTTTTTTTAAGTATTGTGAAATGAAAGTATTTTTAAAAAATGACTTCTTACTGTGTAACTCATAATAAATGTTGAAAAACATGAAAACTGGAAATTCCAGAACACTTAATTGCACTCATGTAAAATCTGTACATGGGGATATTGCATGTTTAAAATTGGAAAAAATGTGCATCAAAGTTTATCCTCTCATTTATTCGATCTACACGCTGAACAAATAATCCAAGAATCTGGACTCTATGAGGAAGAATGTGTCATCAGGATTGGAGAAGACACATTAACAACCTGCCATACGTAGATGGCACACCCTTGCTTGCAGAAGATAAAGACAACTAGAAACATGGATGAAGATAAAGGACTTTGGTATAGATTACATGTGAACATAAAGAAAACAAAAATTCTCACAACTGGACTAATAAGCAATATAATGATATAGGAATAAAAAAGAAAGAAAGTGTCAAGGATTTCATTCTACTTGGATCAACATTTAATACCCATGGAAGCAGCAATTGAGAAATCGAGTGATATATTGCATTAGGCAAATCAGAGGCAGAAGACCTCTTTAAAGTTCTAAAAAGCAAAGATGTCACTTTGATGACTAACGTGCACCTGACCCAAGCCACAATCTTTTCAATTACCTCATATGTATGTGCAAGCTGGACAATGAAAAAGGAAGACAGAAGAATTGATGCATTCAAATTGTGAGAAATGGGAATTCTACAACACTTCATTGTGCTCATGTGGAACCTGTACATAGATCAAGAGGCAGTTGTTCGAACAGAACGAGGGGATATTGTGTGGTTTAAAGTCAGGCAAGATGTGTGTCAGAGCTGCATCATTTCACCATACCTATTCAATCTGTATGCTGAGCAAATAATCCAAGAAGCTGGTTCATATGAAGAACTTTGCATCAGGATTGGAGGAAGGTGCATTAACAACCTGCGTTATGTAGATGATGCAACCTTGCTTGCTAAAAGTGAAGAGGAATTGAAGCACTTATTGATGAAGATCAAAGACTACAGCCTTCAGTATGGATTACACCTTAACATAAAGAAAATAAAAATCCTCACAACTGGATCAAGAAGCATCATGATAAAGGGAGAATAGATTGAAGTTGTCAAGAATTTCATTTTACTTGCACTCACTCACAATCAACTGCCCATGGAAGCAGCAGTCAAGAAATCAAACGACACATTGCATTGGGCAAATCTGCTGCAAAAGACCTCTTTAATGTGTTAAAAAGCAAAGATGTCACTTTAAGAACTAAGAAGTGCCTGACCCAAACCATGGTGCTCTCAATTTCCTCATATTGGTGCAAAAGTTGGACAATGAATAAAGAAGACGGAAGAAGAATTGATGCCTTTGAATTATGGTGTTGGTGAAGAATATTAAATACATTGTGGACTTCCGTAAGAACAAACAAATCTATCTTGGGAGAAGTACATCCAGAGTGCTCCTTAGAAGCAAGGATTGCAATACTTCGTCCCATATACTTTGGACATGTTATCAGGAGGGAGCAGTCCCTGGAGAAGAACATCATGCTTGGTAAAGTAAAGGGTCATTGAAAAAGAGAATACCTTCAATGGGATGGATTGACACAGTGGCTGCAACAATGGGCTCAAGCATAACAACAACTGTGAGGATGGTGCAGGACTGGACAATGTTTCTTTCTGTTGTACGTAGGGTAGCTATGAGTATGAGTCGGAACTGACTTGACGGCACCTAAGAAAATAACATATAGATAGATAGATAGATATGGATATATGGTCAATTTTTCTAGAGAACCTTAAGACAGACTCTGTCAACATAGATATTAACACAGAAGCTAGATTAAATATTTTTCCAAAGCAGACCTAGAATAAGATTTGCCATGAAGGTACCAAGATGCCTAGATCAGTCTACACTACACTTCTTGGAAACTAGTGGATAGTAAAGAAAAAGGAGATTCTGTAAGTCGGATTGATGTGTGCAGATGAACAATAGAAACAGAAGAAACTGAGGTGAGAGAAGAAAATGAGAGGGAAAGAGAGGAATCTTAGGACTAGAAGGTGGGACAGAGATATGGATATTGGGGTCATTGGAAACATATGCATGCCCACACCCTCTTTGGTTTAACTAATCAATTTAATATGAGTTCCTGTAAACTTCATAAATAGTTAATAGAAACAAAACTTTAGAGAGCATTGGTAGAGTTATTAAATGTGATGAATTTGCCATTACATGGATTGTTTTTCGGTAAATTAACCTAGAGTACCACCCCCTTTCCCTGCCATGTGTGAAACCCCCACAGCAAACCATGTCGATGTGGTCCTGTCCCCAGTGTTATGCTTGGAGAGTGAGAAGTCACAATTCCCTTTTCCCAGAGAGCTGTGCCATACATCCTCTCAGGATCCATTTGATACGTGATGGCAGCCATACTGAGCATCACTGAACTCATGACAAAAACAACACCAATGTCATTATGCCTCATTCTTTGCAGATATAGCAGAATGGAGAAAATGTAAAATATCCATTATTCCCTTTACAATTTTGCTTGGATTCAGAATGAGTATAGGCAGTCCCTGGGTTACGAATGAGATCCGTTCCTAACTGTGTCTTTAAGTCTTTTAAGTCCAATTTGTAGGTAAGTCAGAATAGGTGCATATGGTTCTTACTTAGCCTTACTTTAGTGCAAGAAAAGGCTCAAAGACATTTCAATGATTTAAAAGCTGCACATGCAGCAAGTAAAGGTGACTGTGATGAAGAATTTGTTGCGAGTAAGGGTTGGTTGGTTCACTCATTTCAAAGTGAGGGCAAATATACATAACATTAAAGGGCAAGTATGAGATGTCTGAAAGTCAGACATTTATAATCTGGGAACTGTCTGTATAAGATAAACTGTTCCCACCACACATAAACATTATTCCTAAAATCTCAGGGTGCTCATGGTCAGACATTACCATGGGCTGTGCCTGTCTCATCCACTACATAACAAGGATCCAGAGACTTTGATTTAGAAGGTGTTGGCAAATATCTAATTGAGAAAAGAAACAAAAACAGCAACAGCAAATTACCCTCTGGCATTAAAGGCAACAATGAACATACACCATTTCTTAATGGGTTATTGAGTTTCTAATTAATGTAAAACTTAATAGGCAATAGCAATATTTCTGCCTTGAGTCAATAAGCATCATGATAAAAGAACCCAAAACATGCTCAATGTATGTTTCTAACTGTACGTGTCAGACCTAAAAGACAAACCTCAGCTTACTGCAGGCAGCAAGAGAGAATGATGGGCATACTTATGAAACAAGGTTCTATTTACATGTCTATATCAAAGGCACATTATTTTTTCAAGTAGCTTCTACTGAGATTAAAACCATTGCCTTTATGAATAAATAATAACCTTCCATTTCACAATTCTAAGCCCTCACTTCTCTGGAGTGAGATGAAGTCTGTAATAATGTGAATTGGTTTATGGTACTGAGCACAAAGAATGACTCTGACACTGTCAGGTTCAAATGGAGGCTCCAGTACTTACATGCTTTTGTGACCACGGAAAAATCATTTCACGTCTCTGGGCTTCAACTAACTCATTTCTACAGAGCTATTGTGAGGACTGAAGGAGGCGCTGTAGTGTCATATCATGTATGAATGATTGGTGCCTAATAAGTGATAGCTCTCATAATGATAATAAAATGTAAGACATGCCCATCAAAATGGCAGATATGGAATAAGCCCATTTCACCAGAGCAACAAACATGTAGTGCATGAGTCTTACTACCCCTGATGAGTCTCTGAACCTGCCATTTGATAAGCTTCCACTGGATAAGTATAAATGGGGCCTTAACTTAGAAGTTTGCACGTCACTGACTGTCTTGCAGAAATCGCCAATAGTTGTTCTCCATTCCTGGAAGATACTGTCCTCTGCTTTCCAATCTCGAATCGGTTCTTCCAGGACTGTTGATAGAAAGTAATTTAATTTTATCCACCAGTCTACAAGCACACAGGCCACTTGGCATGGATACTGTAATTTCATTTGTCCTCATTGCACTTGTTGCGGGCAGAAGAGGATCCTCATGCAATGTATCTCTTTGGACACTTCTTACATCAGTCAGGTCCCATCAGGAAACAGATTGCATACTGATCTGGATCATTTGAAGAGGGTTTAATAAAGGGACTATTTGCACAAGAGTGGTCAGAGGTAGGGAAAGAACACTTTCTGCTTAAGGAGCACACAGAGTAGCCTGGGAGCAGTACTAACAGGTGAGGCTGATAGAGCAAGAGGAGGGAACAATCTCCTGACCCCAGAAAGTATAATTGTATGGAGATAGCTACTGGCTTTGCAGGTAGGGGAGAAACTCAATAGAATACATACCCCAACCTCACTCACTCATCACCTCTGACCTCTGGGTGCCTCCCACTGGCTGAACTCACCTGGAAGCCAGAAGATAAAGGAGCCCATTTCAAGTAAGCCACAGAGCAAAGCAAATGTATTAGAAGGTTTTGCTGTGTAACAAATTAGCACAAAGTTAGTGGCTTAAAACAACACACACTTGTTATGTCACTGTTTCTACAGGTCAGAAGTCCAGGGACTGCTTAGCTGGTTTCTCTGTTCTAGGGTCACATCAGGCTGCAATCCAAGTGTCGGCCAGGGTTGGGATCTCAGCAGAGGCTCATCAGGGGAGATAGCCACTTCCAAGTGCCCTACGGTTGTTGGCAGAGTTCATCTCCTGCAGTAGTAAGATTGACATCCCTGTTTTCTTGTTAGATGTCAGCAGTTAGTGTCCACTCTCAGATTCTAGTGCTCCCTGCCACCTGGCCCTCTCACAGGTCTACCCACAATGCAGCAGCTGGATTCTTCAAAGTGAGTGAGGGAAAGTCTCTAGCTCCAGTCTGCTAGGATAGGGTCATATAACTTACAGTTATGGGAGTGAAATTCTATCACCTTTGGGAGCAAGTCACAGGTTCTATCTGTACTCAAGGGGAGGGAATTATACAAAGGCTTAGACACCAGCAGGCGGCAATTATATAGTTTCACCCTAGGGGCTGTCTGCCCAGTGGAGAAGACCAGAGAAGGGTGGAAAGTGAATCTGAGGGCCAAATACGTGATGTCCAGGTCACTGGTGTCTGGCTTCACCTTAGTCCCCACCTGATTCTTCCAGATGTGGAGTCAGAGACATACATGAGATTGGCCCCATTCAACCTTGCAGCTTATCTGGTCTTATCGGTTCATTTCGGGACTGAGGAAACTGAAACAGTACAGGGTCCCCAATTCTCCCATATTCACAAAGAGCCATAACCAATTTTCTGTGTTCTTCCCACCTTGCCATGTTTCACAGTGATTGCTTATTATAACTCAAATTAGAGTCTAATCTAAATTAGAAGGGACTCTTGGCTAATAGTTTTTTTCCCATAGCCCATCTGATGATCAAGAGCAGAGGGGAAGGGCACTTCTGGTTTAAAATTAGGTGTCATTTCCATTGGAAAAACATCATTCCAGAGGGTCAGGACTTCTATCTGCTATTATGTCCTCTCTCTCTGTTCCTGCTAATTAGATGTTAAATGTCACTAGTTCAACTTCCCCAACTGCAGCCATTATTCCAAAATCACTCAGATTAAGGAGTTTTTCCCTTCCCTCAGGCATGCCAAGGAAGGCTTCTCATTGGTTTATGAGTACTTTTTTCCCCCATATTCCAGTTGCACAGCCTGCAAGATGCTGTGCGTCTTTTACTATTTATTGTTGGATCTTGGTTACAAAAGTTTTCAGGATTATGAGAGTTTTTGACAAAGCCTGTAAAAACTGACTGGATTTACCAGGATACTTTTTTTCAGGAAGATGTGGGCAGGAGGGAGCTCTGCATTTCCTATTCTCTTACATTTTCATAACACTCCACAAAATCCTCCAAGGCTTCTGTTTCTGGAGGCAGAGCTGCACAGAAATGAAGGACCCGCCATAGATGATGATTTCTATGTGGGCTCCTGGAGAGAGAAATGGCCTCAGGCTACGGAGAAATGAATCACCAAGCCTGGCGGCTCCTTCCTCATTGCTATTGAGACATCCTTTCTGAACAGACTTTCAGATTAAGTACAGACAGAGAAAGAGACACACTGTATGCATATGTTTCCACAGGGAACACAAGAGGGCTTGAGAAAGTACGTTCGGCAGGTGAGGGGTGTGAGATCAACTTGTCACTGATTTTGTCTGCTAAATTTTCTTCCTATATCCTTCTTCTTTATACTCCTCTCTAATGAAGATCTTTAAATTTTTGACACATGTGGAAAAAAGAAAAAAAAATACTATCACATCCTACAAAGAACAGAAGTTCTTCAAGTCTAGAGTTTCCAGTTGTCACATGATTTCTCTCAGAGAGGTTTGCTTAACTTGTCCCTTTGCAGTTACAGAAACTGAGTATTAAAAAGATCATACAGAATCTCTTTAACAACATTCTTGTGACATGGTCACTCAGTATTTGTTTCTGTCTCTAGAAACAGAAGCAAGGTGCTCACTGCCTCAAAAAAGGATACTAAATAGTGAGGAAAAAGGTTCATCAATTGATAAATATTTCTTGCATATATACTATTTTCCAGACATTTTCCAAGATGATGGAAGTAGAAAGATAAATATATACATATGTGTATATATGTGTGTATGTGTATATATATACACATATATATAATTTTCTGTTCTTAACAAATTCACAATCTAAGGAATCAATAATTTAAAGAAAAAATATATTTTTTGATCTAAGTCTGAATAATGCCAGAAGAGTTTGTATTGGGCTAACCAACCTGCCAAGAACAATATAAAAACCATTTGAAAGCTCTAGAAAGCAACAAATTGTAGCCAGAAACTTAAGAAAATATGACCCCTGAAAGAAAGAAAACAAACTAGATGAGCACCGTATTTAATTGACGTTTCTCCATAGAACATGAGAGAGAGAGGTCAATCAGAAAACTACATCTTAATGGGATAAAAAGTCCGTCTGGGTAAAAAATTCAACAAGGAGAAGGAAGCCTCAAATTCTGCATGTAAAAATTCTTGGAAAAGAACATAAAACCAAGCCTTCACAGAATCAAGGTGATCCATCACTAATTAGCTGTTTGATGGGAAAAAAAATTAATACTCTTTAGAACAAAACAGAACCTGGGGTATCCAAAACATATCGTCCGGAATCTAATAAAAAATTTCTAAGCTTTCAAAGAAGTGGCACCTAGCCTCATAAGTCACCTCCCCTCCCTTCCCACCTGCCCCCAGTTCTGCTCCGCCACACTTGCTGTCCCCTAACGCACCTTTATTTTTTCTTTTTTTCTCATTCTTCCTTCTGTTCTCCATGCCACCTAGCGCAATACACAACCTCTACCCCATTCCTGCCAGCCCCCAAGGCGCCACCACTGCTAGACAGCCAACTGCTCACCCACCCGAACACACTGGTTCCTGCAGCACCACCAGTTTTTAGTTTTGTTACGTTTTGTTTCCTTTCTTTTCTTTCTCCCTCCCACCTAACCCTGTACATCATCTTCCCTCCCTTCCCACCAGCCCTGTAGTCTTCCCACCCCCACTCAATGGCCCCATCATGTCATCATTTTTTTTCTTTTAATTCTTAATTCCTGTTCTTTCCTCCTCCCACCTAGCCCCCTACACCCACTGTCCCACCTTCCCACTGGGCCCCGCCATGCTGCCACAGCTAGAGACCCACCAACACAGCAGCCTGCCGCTGTCCCAAGTCCGCCACCCCCCTACCCACTAGGCCCCACTACAGGGTCATTTATTTTTCTTTTTTTCTTTTCTTTCTCCCTCCTACTTAGCCCCATACATTACCTTCTTTCCCTTCCCACTGGCCCCTGGGTCCATCCCCCCCACTCACCATACCCCATCATGCCACCATTCTTTTGTTTCCTTTTTTTTCTCTTTTTTCCTTTCTTGCTTTTCTTTCTCCCTCCCACCTAGCCCCATGCACCACATCCTCCCTTCCCGTCATCTCCCACTGTGCTGCCACAGATAGAGTGCCACCAGTGCACCAACTCTGGGCTGCCCCAAGACTACCCTGCCCCCACCTGCTGGTCCCTACGATGCAGTCATTAACTTATTTTATTTTATTTTATTTTTTATGTTTTCAATTTTTTTATCGTACTTTAGGTGAAGGTTTACAGAACAAATAGTTTCTCATTAAACAGTCAGTACACATATTGTTTTATGACATTGGTTAGCAACCCCACAACATGTCAACACTCTCCCTTCTCAACATAGGAGAACCTTTTTTTCTGGTGAAAATATACATAGCCAAGGATACAACCATCTCAGAAATTTCTACATGTACAATTCAGTGACATTGATTACATTCTTCCAGTTATGCTGCTGTTCTCACTATTCTTTTCCGAATTAGTCCATCACCATTATCTTCAACTCACTGTCCCCTAGGCTTCCCATCAAACCTTTTGAGTTGCTGTAGTCAGTTTGATCTTACATAAAAAATTCTTTTTTTTTTTTTTTTGAACCTTAGGTGAAAGTTTACAGAACAAATACTTTCTCATTAAACAATTAATACACATATAGTTTTATGACAGTGGTTAACAAGCTCACAACACTGTCCCTTCTCTACCTTGGGTTCCCTAATACCAGCTTTCCTGTCCCTTCCTGCCTTCTAGTCCTTGTTCCTGGACTGCTGTGCCCCATTAGTCTCGTTTTGTTTCATGGGACTGTCTAATCTTTGGCTGAACAGTGAACCTCAGGAGTGACTTCATTACTGAGCTAAAAGGGTGTCCAGGGACTATACTCTCTGGGTTTCTCCAGTCTCTGTCAGGCCAGTAAATCTCGTCTTTTTATGTAAGTTAGAGTTTTGTTCTACATTTTTCTACGGCTCTATCCAGGACTCTCTGTTGTGATCCCAGTCAGAGCAGTCAGTGGTGGTAGCTGGGCACCATCTAGTTGTACAGTACTCTGGTGGAGGCTGTGGTAGTTGTGGTCCATTAGTCCTTTGGACTAATCTTTTCTTTGTATCTTATTTTCTTCATTCTCCCTTGCTCCTGAAGGAGTGAGAGCAGTGGAGTATCTTAGATGATCTCTCAGAGGCTTTTAAGACCCCAGATGCTACTCATCCAGGTAGAACGTAGAACATTTTCTTTATAAACTATATTATGCCAGTTGAGCTAGATGTTCCCCGAGACCATGGTCCCCACAGCCCTCTGCCCAGCAATTCACTTCCTCAGGGCATTTGGATGTGTCTATGGAGCTTCCATGACCTTTCTTTGTAAAAGTTGTGCTGGCTTCCCCAGTATTGTGTACTGTCTTACCCTTCACCAAAGCTACCACTTATCTGTTGTCTAGTATTCCCCACCCCCATCACTTGTAACCTACAAAGATTGTTTCTTTTTGTGTGTAACCTTTTTCATGAGTTTTTAATTAGAGGTCTCATGCAATATTTGTCTTTTTGTGATTGATCTTTTTCACTCAGCATAATGTCCTCCAGTTTCATCCATGTCATGGGATGCTTCGCAGATTCATCACTGTCCTTTATCGTTGAATACTACTCAATTGTGTGGATGTACCATAGTTTGCTTATCCATTCACCTGTTCATGGGCATCTAGGTTGTTTCCATCTTTTTGCTACTGTGAACAATTCTGCAATGAATATGGGTGTGCATATGTCTACTCATGTGACAGCTCTTATTTCTCTAGGATATATTTCTAGGATTGGGATTACTGAATCCTATGGTATTTCTATTTCTAGCTTTCTAATGAAGCGCCATATCATTTTCCAAAATGGTTGTATCATTTTGCATTCCCAACAGCAGTGCATAGGAGTTCCGATCTCCCCACAGCCTCTCCAACACTTGTTATTAGCAGTGTTGTTGATTCCTGCCAGTAAAGCCGGGGTGAGACGGTATCTCATTGTCTTTTTAATTTGCATTTCTCTAATGGCTAGTGATCACGAGCATTTCCTCATGTGTCTATTGGCCACTTGAATGTCTTCTTTGGTGAAGTGTCTGTTCATTTTCTTTGCCTGTTTTTTAAATGGATTATTTGTCTTTTTGTTGTAGAGGTGTTGGATTTTCTTGTAGATTTTAGAGATCAGACCTTTGTCAGAAGTGTAATGTCCAAAAATTTTTCACAGTCTGTACGTTATCTTTTCACTCTTTTGCTGAAGTCTTTTGATGAGCATAAGTGTTTAATTTTTAGAAGATCTCAGTCATCAAGCCTATCTTCTGGAGTTTGTGTGTTGTTAGTTACGGTTTGTAAACTGACTGCCATGCATTAGGGATTCTAGCACTGATTCTATTTTTTCTTCATGAACTTTATGGTTTTTGGTTTTATATTTAGGTCTTTGATCCATTTTGAATTAGTTTTTATGTATGGTGTGAGGTACGGGTCCTGTTTCATTTTTTTGCAGATGGACATCCAGTTTTGCCAGCAACATTTGTTAAAAAGACTGTCTTTTTCCCATTTGATGAACTTTGGGCCCTTGTCGAAGATCAGGTGACCCTAGGTAGGTGGATTTACGTCTGGGTTTTCAATTCTGTTCCATTGGTCAATGTCTCTGTCATTGTACTAGGTTGTTTTGACTACTGTAGCTGTATAATAGGTTCTGAGGTCAGATAGTGTCCTCCTACTTTATTCTTCTTCTTCAATAGTGCTTTACCTACCCGGGGCTTCTTCCCTTTCTTTATAAAGTTAATGATTAGTTTTTTCATCTTTTAAAGAATGTTGTTGGTATTTAGATTGGGATTGCATTGTATTTGTAAATTGCTTGGGGTAGAATTGTCATTTTCATGATGTTGAGTCTACCTAGCCATAAGCATGGTATGTTTTTCCATTTATGTAGATCGCTTTGGGTTTCTTGCTGTAGTATTTTGTAGTTTTCTTTGTATATGTCTTTTACATATCTGGTTAGATTTATTCCTAAGTATTTTATTTTTCTAGGAAATATTATAAATGGTATTGTTTTCCTGATTTCCTTTTCATCATTCTCTTTATTGGTATATAGGAATCCAACCAATTTTTTTTTTGTTTATCTTGTATCCTGCTACTCTGCTGAATCTTTCTATTAGTTCCAGTAGCTTTCTTGTGGAGTCTTTAGGGTTTCCTACGTATAGTATCATATCATCTGCAAACAGGGACAATCTGACTGCTTCATTACCAATTTGGATGCCCTTTATTTCTTTTTCTTGCCTTATTGCTCTAGCTAGGACTTGCAGGACAACGTTAAATAGGAGTCATGATAAAGGGCATCCTTGTCTTGTTCCTGTTGTCAAGGGGAATGTTTTCAGCCTCTCTCAATTAAGAATGATGTTGGGCATTACTTTTGCATAGACGCCCTTTATTATATTGAGAGATTTCCCTTGTATACCTATAGTATTGAGAGTTTTATCAAGAATGGGTGTTAAACTTTGTCAAATACCTTTTCTGAGTCAATTGAGATAATCCTGTGATTCTTTTCTTTCCTTTTATTTATGTGATGGATTACGTTGATTGATTTTCTAATGTTGAACCATCATTGCATACCTGGTATGAATCCTACTTGATTGTGGTGTATTATTTTTTGATATGATGCTGAATTAATTATATGGGCTAGAATTTTGTTGAGAATTTTTGCATCTATATTCATGAGAGATATTTATCTGTAATTTTCTTTTTTTGTGGTGACTTTGCCTAATTTTGGTATCAGGGTTATGCTGGCTTCATAGAATGAATTAGGAAGTGTTGCTTCCTTTTCTATGTTCTGAAATAGTTTGAGTAGTACTGGTATAAGCTCTTCTGTGAATGCTTTCTAGAACCCTCCAGTGAAGCCATCTGGGCCAGGGCTTTTTTTGGTTGGGAGTTTTTTTATTACCTTTTCAATCTCTTCTCTTGTTATGGGTCTGTTCAGATTTTCAACATCACTTTGTTGTAGTTTGGTAGGTAGTGTGTTTCTAGAAATTTATCCATTTCCTCTAAGTTTTCAAATTTGTGGGAGTATAGTTTTTCATAATGCTCTGTTATGATACTTTTTATTTCAGTTGGGTCTGTTGTAGTGTCCCCCATTTTATTTCTTATTTAGGTTATTTGCGTCCTCTCCTGTTTTTCTTTGGTCAGTCTGGCCAGTGATTTGTTGATTTTGTTCATCCTTTCAAAGGACCAACTTTTGGTTCTGTTGATTCTTTCTATTGTTTATTTAGTTCTCATTTCATTCATTTCTGCTCTGATCTTTATTATTTCATTTCTTCAAGTGGCTGTGGGTTTTTTTGTTTGTTTGTTTGTTTTTGCTATTCCCTTTCTATTTGTTTGAGTTCTATAGTTAATGTTCTGATTTTGTCCCTTTCTTCTTTTTTGATATGTGCGTATGTGGCTATAAATTGTCCTCTGAGGACTGCCTTTGCTGTGTCCCAAAGGTTTTGGTGTGATGTGTTTTCATTCTAATTTGATTCTAGGAATTTTTTGATTCCATCTCTGATTTCTTCTATTACCCAGTGGTTTGTAACCAGGGAGTTATTCAGTTTCCATGTCATTGATTTTTTTCCTCACTCTTTCTGTTGTTAATTTCTACCTTGATAGAGTTGTGGTCAGAGAAGATACTTTGTATTATCTTTACGTTTTGGATCTTGTTGAGTATTGCTCTGTGGTCTAAGATGTGGTCTATTCTAGAGAACATTCCATGTGCATTGGATAAAAATGTGTACTTTGCAGCTGTTGAGTGGAGTGTTGTATATATGTCTACAAGGCCAAGTTGGCTGACTGTGCCCCTTATGTCTTCTGTATCTTTGTTGAGTTTCTTTCTAGAAGTTCTGTCCTTTACCAAGAGTGGTGTTTTGAAGTCTCCTACTATTATTGTGGAACTGTCAGTTTCTCTTTTCAGTGTTGTTAGAGTTTGTTTTATGTATTTGGAGCCCTGTCATTGGGTGGGTAGATGTTTATTATGGTTATGTCTTCATGATGGATCACCCCCTGAATCGTTTTATAGTGTCCTTCTTTGTCTTTTATGGTAGATTTTGTTTTAAAGTCTATTTTATCTGGGATTAGTATTTCCACTTTTGCTCTTTTTGGTAGCTGTTTGCTTGACATATTTTTTTCCATCCTTTGATTTTCAGTAAATTTACGTATTTGTTTCTAAGGTGTGTCTCTTGTAGACCTCATATTGTTGGATCCTGTTTTTTTAATCCATTCAGACACTCTTTGTCTGTTTATGGTGCATTGAGGCCATTTACATTCAGTGTAATTATTGATAAGTGTGAGTTTATTGCTGTCATTTTGTAGTGTTTTTTTTTTCGTTGTGCTGATGTTTCCTTCATTCCTCTTACTCTCTTGTGCTGAATTCCTTTTGTTTGTGGATTTTTTTCATTTCTTCTGTTTTTGTAGGTTTTGTTTTTACTGAGACTTTATGCTTTTCTTCTTTATTTTGATGAGTAGGTTTGTTAACTTTCTTTGTGGTTACCTTGAAAGTTACCCTTATCTTCCTAAGTTTGAACCTGTCTATTACTACTTGGTTTCTCCTTGCAAAGTAGATTGAAATAGATAGGGAATCTACTACATATTTACCTGATCTATAAAATGGAAGAATTCTAGGTCAGGTGAACAGCAGTCTAACTCAAGTCGCCAGAATACAGAGTCATGGTCCCTCAATCAATTCCCAGATTTGAGCGAGTTTAAAGACCTACAGCCCCTTGAATGAAGGGAGGCCGGGTCCTCTTGAGGAACAACCTCACTACACTGCCCAAAATTTATACTGTTAATATTTTACACAGCCTTCCTGAAAAGGACATTTGGCCTTTTGCAAGAGTGACTGTTCATTGAGGAAGAGAAAATAATTAGACTTTTCAGGTATTACTAGCTCCTGGCTTTGAACTGATGCTAATTCCAGAGACTCAAAATGTCACAGTTGCCCACCGGTCAGAATAGGGGCACATGGAAGTCAGGTTATTAATGGAGTCTTTCCTCATGTCCATCTCACAGTAGGTCCAGTGGGTCCCCGAACCCATCCTGTAGTGATTTCTTCAGTTCCAGAATGCATAATGGGAACAGATATAGTCAGCAACTGGCAGAACACCCACACTGGATCCCTGACAAATAGAGTAAGTGCTATTATGGTAGGAAAAGCCAAGTGGAAGCCATTAGAACTGCCCCTACCTAGGAAAATAGTAAACCAAAAGCAATACTACATTCCTGGAGGGATTGCAGAAATTACTGCCACCATCAAGGACTTGAAGCATGCAGGGGTGGTGATTCACACCACATCCCCATTAAACTCGACTATTTGGCCTGTGCAAAAAACAGATAGATCTTGGAGAATGACAGTAGATTATCAAAAACTTAACCAGGTGGTGATTCCAATTGCAGCTGCTGTTCCAGATGTAATTTCACTGCTTGAGCAAATTAATACATCTGGTACCTGGTATGCAGCTATTGATCTGGCTAACCTTTTTATCCATACATGTTTTGAAGGACCACCAGAAGCAGTTTGCCTTCAGCTGGCAAGACCAGCAATACACCTTCACTTGCCTACCTTCAGGGCTACACCAACTCTTCAGCCCTATGTCATAATTTAGTCTGCAAAGATCTTGATCGCCTTTCCTTTGCACAAGATGTCACACTGGTCTATTACATTGATGACATTATGCTGATTGGACCTAGTAAGGAGGAAGTGTCAATGACTCTAGACTTATTGGCAAAACATTTGCATGCTAGAGGGTGGGAATTAATCCCACAATAATTCAAGCGCCTTCCACTTCAGTGAAATTTCTAGGGGTCCAGTGGTGTGGGGCATGTTGAGACATTCCTTCTAAAGTGAAGGATAAGTTATTGCATCTGGCTGCTCCTACAACTAAAAAGGAAGCCCTAGTGGGCCTCTTTGGATTTTGGAGGCAACATATTCTTCATTTGGATGTGTTACTCTGGACTATTTATGTTTTGAGTGGGAGCCAGAACAAAAGAAGGCTCTGCAAGAGGTTCAGCCTGCTGTGCAATCTACTCTGCCACTTGGACCGTATGATCCAGCTGATCCAATGGTGCTTGAAGTGTCAGTGGCAGATAGAGAAGCTGTTTGAGTCTTTGGCAGGCCCTTACTGGTGAATCACCAAGCAGACCATTAGGATTTTGAAGCAAAGCTCTGCCATCCTCTGCAGATAACTACTCTCCTTTTGAGAAACAAAGTTTTGCTTGTTACTGGGCCTTAGTAGATACTGAACACTCAACCATGGGACACCAAGTCACCATGAGGCCTGAGCTGCCCATCATGAAGTGGATGTTGTCTGACCCACAGAGTCACAAAGTTGGACATGCACAGCAGCACTCCATCATTAAATGGAAGTGGTATATTCGAGATCGGGCCTGAGCAGGACCCGAAGGCACAAGTAAGCTGCATGAGGAATTGGCCCAAATGCCCATGGTCTCCACTCCTGTCACGTTATCTTCCGTCTCCCAGTCTGCACCTATGGCCTCATGGGGAGTTCCTTATGATCAGTTGACTGAAGAAGAGAAAACTCCTGCCTAGTTTCTAGATGGTCCTGCGAGATGCAGGCACCACTCAGAAAATGGACTGCGGCAGCACTACAGCCCCTTTCTGGGACCTCCCAGAGGATAGTGGTGAAGGGAAATCCTCTCAATGAGCAGAACTTCAAGCAGTGCACCTGGTTTTTCACTTTGCTTGGAAGGAGAAATGGCCAGATGTGCGATTATATACTGATTCATGGGTTGTGGCCAATAGTTTGGCTGTATGGTCAGGGAATTGGAAGGAACATAATTGGAAAATTGGAGACAAGGATTTATCAGGAAGAAGTATGTGGATACACCTCTCTGAATGGGCCACAGAAGTAAAGATATTTATGTCTCATGTGAATGCTCACCAAAGGGTGACCTCAGCAGAGGATGACTTTAACAATCAAGTGGATAAGATGATGCGTTCTGTGGAAATCAGTCACCCTCTTTCCCCAGCTGCTCCCATCATTGCTCAGTGGGCTCATGAACAAAGTTGCCATGGTGGCAAGGATGGAGGTTATGCATGGACCCAGCACTATGGACTTCTACTCACCAAGGCTGACTTGGCTACAGCCACTGCTCGGTGCCCAATCTGCCAGCAGCAGAGACCAACTCTGAGTCCCTGATATGGACTCATCCATTGAGGTGATAAGCCAGTAACCTGGTGTCAAGTTGATTACTTTAGACCACTTCCATCATGGAAAGGGCAGCGTTTTGTCCTTACTGGAATAGACACTTACTCTGGATATGGATTTGCCTTCCCTGCACACAATGTTTCTGTCAAAACTATCATCTGTGGACTTACAGAATGCTTTATTCACCATCATGGTAACCCACACAGTATTGCCTCAGATCAAGAGACTCACTTCACAGCAAATGAAGTGTGGCCGTGGGCCCATGCTCATGGAACTCACTGGTCTTACCATGTTCCCCATCATCCTGAAGCAGCTGGCTTGATAGAATGATGGAACGACCTTCTAAAGACACAATTACAGTGCCAGCTAGGTGGCAATACCTTGCAGGGTTGGGGCAATGTTCTCCAGGAGGCAGTATATACTTTAAACCAGAGTCCAACATATGGTGCTGTTTCTCCCATAGCCAGGATTCACGGGTCCAGGAATCAACAGGTGGAAATGGGAGTGGCACCACTCACTATTACCCCTAGTGACCCACTTGCAAAATTTTGCTTCCTGTCCCCTCTACCTTATGCTCTGCAAGCTTAGAGGTCTTAGTTCCAAAGGGAGGAATGCTCCCACCTGGAGACACATCACTGATTCCATTGAACTGGAAGTTAAAAATGCCACCTGACCACTTTGGGCTCCTTATGCCTCTGGATCAACAGGAAAAGAAGGGAGTTACCATACTTGCTGGTGTGATTGATCCTGATTACCAAGGGGAAAGCAGATTGATATTACATAATAGAGGTAAAGAAGAGTATGTCTGGAATGGAGGAGATTCCTTAGGGCGTCTCTTAGTACTACCATGCCCTGTGATTAAAGCCAATGGAAAACTACAGCAACCCAATTCTGGCATGGTTACTAATGACCTAGACCCTTCAGCAGTGAAGGTTTGGCTCACCCCTCCCCCCCAGGCAAAGAACCACGACCAGCAGAGGTGTTCGCTGAAGGCAAAGGGAATACAGAAAGGGTGGGGGAAGAAGATAGTTCTAAATACCAGTTACAGTCACATGACCAGTTGCAGAAATGGGGACTGTAATTGTTATGAGTATTTCTGATTTGTATGTGTGCATCAAACATTTTTGTTTCCTTCACTTGTAAAATATAAGATGTAAATGGGGCTAGTGCGTTTTTGATTCTTCATGTGTTAGTTGTATCATGTTAGGCGCAAGTATGACTTTCTAATTGTCTTTATTCAGAGATTATGTATGGTTTATGGAGATGTGTACTTGTGCCAAGTTGATAAGGGGTGGTCTGTGATGGTTAAGATTGTGTGTCAACTTGGCTGGGCATGATTCTCCCATGATTGAATATACTGTGAGTAGCCAATCAGCTGAAAGGAAATCTCCTTGGGGGTGTGGCCTGCATCTGAATATAAGCAGAAGTTCTGGCTTTTTGCTCACTCTGGATCTTGCAGCTGCCTCTTGTCATCTCATCTCCTGTTCTTGGGACTTGAGCTGTCAGCTTATCTGTCGAACTTGGGATTCGTCAATCTTCGCAGCCTGTGAGTGGAGCCCTGCTCTCTAACCTACCAATCTTGGGTTTGCCAGCCCCTGCAGCTATGTGAATCAGGAGAAACCTTGTGGTCTTGCCTGCCAATCTTGGAATCAGTCAACCTTCATGGCCTGTGAGAGGGATCCCTGCTCTCTGACTTGCTGATCTTGGGCTTGCCAGCTTCTGCAGCTGTGTGATTTGGGAGAGGCCTGTACCCTGATCCACAGACTTGGGATGTTCTAGCCTCTACAATCATATGAGCTGTTTCCTTGATATAAATATATATATATATATATATATATATGCTTTACTGGTTTTGCTTCTCTAGAGAACCCTGCCTAAGACAGTACGGAAAAGAAGAGAGAGGAACAGGAGCCAAAAACAGACACACAAAGAAACAAACAAAAAAGTGTGTTAAGGGAGCTTGCTGTTGGAGTGTAGAGATGAGAGACTGAGAAATGAAGAAAAACAAAAAGAAACAAGGTAAAAGAAAAAATGAATAAATAAAAATTAGAAAAAAAAAAAGAGACTCAAGGGATCCCACCGGTGCAGCTGTGAGGACTGTGGAAGTTGCTCCCAGGCTGTGAAGTATAGCTTTGCTAGAAGGGGTAGAGATTTCACACAGTGCCGGGTATTCAGGAGACAGGAGAGAAGGTAAGTATAGACAGATGAGAAGCTGAGAAATGAAGAAAGACAAGGAGAGAAAAAGAGAGAGAAGAAAACAAAACAAAGAAACAAAAAGAAAAAAAAAAGGCAAGAAAAAATAAATGCTCCCAGGGATGTCACTGCACATGTGTGCAGAGTAAGGGAGCAGCTCCCAAGCCATGCAGTACTGCTTGGCTAAAAGGGGATCCCAAGCTGATAAAAGAAAAAGAAAACAAACAAATCAATGCAGAACAAATCAGAACAAACAAACAAAAAACCAAAAATCTCTGGGGATCACACCAGCATAGCGGCATGGGCCGGGAAGCAGTTTCACAGTTGAGCCATGTTTCACAGCCTTTCAGGAAGAAGCAAAGATGGTACATGAAGCCAGATATTTGAGTGAAAGCAGGGAGAGGTGGTGAGAGGTTAGGAAGTAATCAAAAGAAGTGGAAAAAAGCTACACCAGCAGCCAACAAATGGCACTTGGGGAGCTGGCCAGTGCGGGCGAATGGAATTCAAGCAGCACCAGAGTGAAGCCAGTCCTTCCAGGCCAAGAGACTGTGGGCACAGGAAACAGAGGAGGCCAATGGGGGTAAAGAAAGGTGGGGGGTGGGAAAGCATGTATCACTGGTTACCAGTTGTTCTGTCTACTGCTAGAAGCTCCGTGAAGCTGTTTACTTGTACCCCCTGTTTATTGATATCTGATAGGAGTCCAAGATGGCGGATCCATGTTGTGATAGCTGATAGGGGACGTCTGCATATATCTCTCTTCGCTCTCTGTTCTCTGTCAGTTTCTTTTTCCTTTCAGTGCTCTGCTGAGTTCTTTATCTCATCATTTGATGCTTAGGGTTTCAGGATTGATGTGTATCTCTGTTTGACTTAGTTTTTGGGATCTTTGCTGTGGAGGGACAGCGTGGTGTTTCTGTCTATAGCGCCATGTTGCCTAAACTTTTTTAATTTTTTATTATTTATTTATTATTTTTCCTTTATCTTTCTTCCTTTTCTTTCTTCCTACTACCTATCCCTGTACGCCACCTCCTTCTCCTTCCCACCCCCACCTACTAGCTACTGTCATGCTGCCCCTTTTTTCATTTCTCTCTTTTCTTTACTTTCTCCCTACTACCTAGTCTCACACACCACCTCCCCCTTTTCTGCTTGTGCCCACTGTGCCACCACAGTTAACACTTCCCTGGCACTCAGTTCTGCCACCATACCAGGCCTGCACTACCCCTTCCCTCCAACCACTTGATAGTTTTTCAATGGTGGGAAGTGAGCTCATATCACTCCCCATCTGACACCCTCAACCATCTGGGGAGGAGCTATGAATACTCCCACACTGCTGGATCAACATAAAGAGGTAGACAGTGCCTGCCCAGTCTGCCCTCACCACCTCACTAAACCAATGTACAGCAAAATGTGATATCCTCACCTGTTGCTTCTCTGCCTACCTGAACAAGGTGGTGAGAGTATCATACCCACATAAAAGCAAGCAGTGAAGTATCCCAGCCTGCCTTCCCTGACATATCAAAACAAAACAAAAAAACAGAATGAAACAAATGACCATATAATCAATCAATAAAGAAAATAATACCTTAATGTCTTAGAGACAGCAGACAAGATCAAAACATATAAAAAAAAAGCACAAGATAGCTCCAGCAAGTGGCCAGAAAAAGAATCAGATGACCTTCTAGTAGAAGAAAAGGCAGTGTAACTACCTGATATGGAATTCAAAAGACTAATATTTAGAGCTCTCCAAGACATTAGGCAAGAGAGCAAGGAAAACACAGTCAAAACCAATGAAAACATAGACAAAAATCATAGAAAACAGAAAAATAAAAAAAAAATTACCAAAGTCAAGGAAAATACAGACAAAGCAGTTGAAGAATTCAGGAAAATAATACAAAAACAAAATGCCAAAATAAACAATTAGAAATCACACAAAAACAGCGACTAGAAATCCAAAAGATAAACAACAAAATTTCAGAAATGGATAACTCAATAGATTTTAGGAGTAAATTTGAAATAATAAAACACAGAATCAGCAAGACTGAAGGCAGATACATGGATGCCACTTTGAGGAAACATCAAAGTAAAGAATGAAGAAAAATGAGGAAAACCTAAGAATTATGTGGGACACAATCAAGAGCAAAAATTTGTGCATGACTAAAGTTCCAGATGAAGGGGAGAAAATGGAAACACAAAGAAGATTGTTGAAGATTTTATGGCAGGAAACTTCCCAAACAGCATGGAAGATGAAAAGGTGACTATCTGTCTTAGTCATCTAGTGCTGCTATAACAGAAATAGCATGAGTGGATGGCTTTAACAAAGAGAAATTTATTTTCTCACAGTCTAGTAGGCTACAAGTCCAAATTCAGGGCATCAGCTCCGGGGGAAGGCTTTCTCTCTCTGTCTGCTCAGGAGGATGGTCCTTCTCATCAATCTTCCCCTGGACTAGGATCTTCTCTTCACAGGAACCCTGGTTCCAAAGGGCACACTCTGCTCCCAATGCTTCTTTCTTGGTGGTATGAGGTCCCCATCTCTGCTTGCTTCTCTTTCCTTTTATCTCTTGTAAGATAAAAGGTGGTGCAGGCTACATTTCAGGGAAATTCCTTTTACATTGGATCAAGGATGTGACCTTAGTAACAGTGTTACAATCCCACCCTAATCCTCTTTAACATAAAATTACAATCACAAAATGGAGGACAACCACACAATACTGGGAATCATGGCCTAACCAAGTTGACACAAATTTTTGGGGGACACAATTCAATCCATGACACTCTCAAAGAAGCTTAACAAATCCCACATAGGAAAGACCCCGAAAGAAAGCCACCAAGACTTTTTTTCATTTTCTTTCACACTTTCCAAAACCAAAGAAAAAGAAAGAACCCTGAAAGTAGCTTGAGAAAAACAAAAAGTCACACACAAAAGGGAAACAATAAGACTAAGCTCTGATTACTAGGCATAAACTATGCAGGCAAGAAGACAATGGGGTGACATATATAAAACTTTGAAAGAAAAAAAAAACTTGTCAACCAAGAATTGTATATCCTGTAAAACTCTCTCTCAAGTACAATGGTGAAATTAGGACATTTCTAGATAAACAGAAATTAAGGGAATTCATAAAAAACAAACCAAATTTACAGGAAATATTAAAGGGAGTTCTTTGGTCACAGAAACAACATCTGACAACAACCAGAGTCTAAGACACATAACAGCATCAGACAGATACCAACCTAGCAAAGAACTCTCAGTAATGAAACAAAGACTTAAAACAGAGAGCGAGACGTCAATTTGTAAATGACGACAATGGCAAAACAATAAAAGAGGAATAAATGGTGTAAGAACAGAACTTTCAAATGGAGAAAAAGTCAAGGTGATATCAAGTATTAAAAGACTGGCTCAAACTTAGGAAGATAAGGGTAAATACCAAGGTAACCACAAAGAAAGTTAACATACCTACTCATCAAAACAAAAAAGAAAAAAAAAAACATAAAGGCTCAGTAAACACAAAATCTATAATTAAGAAAGAAAAGAAAATCCAGAAAGAAAAGGAACTCAGCACAGAAAAGTAAGAGGAACAAAGAAAACATAAGTACCACAAAAAAGCACAACAATATGACACCAATAAACTCATACCTATCAATGATCACACTGAATGTAAATAGCTTAAATGCACCTGTAAAGAGAAAGAGAGTGGCAGAATGGTTAAAAAAAAACTCTATCCATTAATATGCTTCTATAAGATACACACCTTAGACACAAAAACATAAATATATTAAAAATCAAAGGATGGGAAAAAATGTATCAACCAAACAGAAACCAAAAAAGAGCAGGAGTGCCAATATTAATTTCTGACAAAATATATTTTAAGGTTAAATCAACAATAAAAAACAAAGAAGGACATTATATAATGATTAAAGGAACAATTCACCAAGAAGGCATAACCCTAATAAATATCTGCACACTAAATGGCAGGACTCCAAACTACATAAAACAAACTCTAAAAACACTGAGAAAAGAAGTAGACAGTTCCACAATAATGGTAGGAAACTTCAACACACCACTCTCAGTAAAGAACAGAACATCTAGAAAGAAGCTCAACAAAGATACAGAAGATCTAAAGACAGAATATCTAAATACACAAGATCTAAAATTAACCAACATGACCTGATAGACATATATAGAACACTCCACCCAAGAGCAACAAAGTATACATTCTTTTCCAATACACATGGAACATTCTCCAGAATAGACCACATTTTAGGACACAAAGCAACCCCCAATAAAATGCAAAATATCAAAATAGTACAAAGCATTCTCTCTGATCACAATGCAATAAGGATGCATTGATAATTACTGATGATTGGAATGAGAAAGTTGGAAACAAAGAAGAAGGATAAGTGGATGGAAAATACGGCCTTAGTGATAGAAATGATGCTGGAGATCATATGACAGAATTTTGCGAGACCAAAGACTTCTTCATTGCAAATAACTTTTTTCACAACATAAACGGCGACTATATATGTGGATCTCGCCAGACGGTATACACAGGAATCAATTGACTACATCTGTGGAAAGAGATGATGAAATGGCTCAATATCATCAGTCAGAACAAGGCCAGGGGCCGACTGTGGAAAAGCCCATCAATTGTTCATATGCAAGTTCAAGTTGAAGCTGAAGAAAATTGGAACAAGTACATGAGAGACAAAATACAACCTTGAGTATATCCCCCCTGAATTTAGAGACCATTTCAAGAACAGATTGGATGCACTGAACACTGATGACTGAAGATCAGACGAGTTATAGAATGACATCAAATGCACCATATATAAAGAAAGCAAGAGATATTAAAAAGACAGGAAAGAAAAAACCAAAATGGATGTCGGAAGAGACTCTGAAACTTGCTTTTGAGCTTAGAGTAGCTAAAACTAAAGGAAGAAATAATGAAATAGAAGAGCTGAACAGAAGTTTAAAAAGCACGGCTTAAGAAGACAAAGTGAAGTATTATAATGAAATGTGAAAAACCTGGCGTTAGAAAACCAAAAGGGAAGAATACGCTCAGCTTTTCTCAGGCTGAAAGAACTGAAAAAAGAAAATTCCAGCTGTGAGTTGCAATATTGAAAGATTCTATGGGGAAAATATTAAACGAAGCAGGAAACATCAAAAGAAGATGGAAGGAATACACAGAGTTACTGTACCAAAAAGAACTGATTGACGTTCAACCATTTCAGAAGGTAGCATATAATCCAGAACCCATGGTACTGAAAGAAGAATTCCAAGCTGCACTGAAGGCACTGGTGAAAATTTGATTTGACAGAATACCAATTGAGATGTTTCAACAAACTGATGCAGCATTGGAAGTGCTCACTTGTCTATGCCAAGAAAATTGGAAGAGATCTATCTGGCCAACCAAGTGAAAGAGAGCCATATTCGCGCCCATTCCAAAGAAAGGTGATCCAACAGAATGTGGAAATTATCAAACAGTATCATTAATATCACACACAAATAAAATTTTGCTGAAGATCATTCAAAATCGATTGCAGCAGTACATCGACAGGGAACTGCCAGAAATTCTAGCAGGGTTCAGAAGAGGGGTGGAATGAGGGATATCATTGCTGATGTCAGATGGATCTTGGCTGAAAGCAGAGAATACCAGAAACATGTTTACCTGTGTTTTACTGACTATGCAAAGGAATTCGAGTGTGTGGATCATAACAAATTGTGGATAACATTGCTTTAAGAATAGGAACTCCAGAAAGATTAGTTGTGCTCATGAGGAACCTGTACATAAGCCAAGTGGTAGTCTTTCACAACAGAACTAGGGGATACTGCATGGTTAAAAGTCAGGAAAAGTGTGCATCAGTATTGTATCCTTTCACCATACTTATTCAATCAGTATGCTGAGCAAATAGTCCCAGAAGCTGGACTATATGAAGAAAAATGGGCGTCAGGATTGGAGGAAGACTCATTAACAACCTGCAATATGCAAATGACACAATTTTGCTTGTTGAAAGTGAAGAGGATTTGAAGCATTTATTAATAAAGATCAACGACTGCAACCTTCAGTATAGATTACACTTCAACATGAAGAAAACAAAAATCCTCAAAACTGGACCAATAAGTAACAACACCATAGGAAAAGAAAAGGTTGAAGTCGTTAAGGATTTCATTTTACTTGAATCCACAATCAACTTCCAAGGAAACAGCAGTCAAGAAATCAAAGGATGCATTGCATTGGGCAAATCTGCTACAAAAGACCTCTTTAAAGTGTTAAAAGCAAAGATGTCACTTTAAGGACTAAGGTGCGCCTGACCCAAGCCATGTTGTTTTTAATCACCTCATATGCATGTGAAAGCTGGACAATGATTAAGGAAGACAAAAGAAGAACTGATCCCTTTGAATTATGATTCTGATGAAGAATACTGAATATACCATGAACTTCCAGAAGAATGAACACATTTTCTTGGAAGAGGTACAGCCAGCATGCTCCTTAGAAGTATTCATCTCACATACTTTTGACATGTTATTAGGAGGGAGCAGTCCCTGGAGAAGGATATCATGCTTGGTAAAGTAGAGGATCCGCCAAAAAGAGGAAGACCCTCAACGAGACGGATTGACTCAGTGGGTACAACAACGAGCTCAAGCATAACAACAATCGTGAGGATGGCAAAGGACTGGACAGTGTTTTGTGTTGCTCTCTATAGGGTCGCTATGAGTTGGAATTGACTCGAGGGCACCTAATAACAACAACAACATGGATGGTTTGTAGAAAACTAATCCTTAGTTGTTGTTTTTTATTATTATTATTGTTTTTTTTATGGTCCTTGTAGATGTCTAAGAGCCCTGGTGGTGTAGTGGTTAAGCGCTCAACTGCTAACTGAAAGATAGATGGTTCAAACCCACAGTCGCTTCCCAGAAGAAAGATGTGGCAGTCTGCTTCTGTAAAGATTTCAGCCTTGGAAACCCTATGGTGCAGTTTTACTCTGTCCTATAGGGTGGCTATGAGTCAGGATCAACTCGACAGCAAGGGTTTTTTGCTTTGGTAGGTGTCCTGGAAATACATTTCCAGGCCTGGTGTACAGATTGTTATAAACCTAGACTATCCTGTAAACTATGAGTTACTGATTACTTATATTTTAGGAAGCTGTAAGTGAAGATCTTATATTTGTTACCACCTGCAAGTGAAAATAAGGCAATCAGAGTTTTTTGTTGTTGTTGTTCATTTTGTCTTCTCACCTTCAAGATGAGTGTGTGCAAGGATTACAGGAGAAAGGGGAAGAAGAGATAAACAAGAAGAGCAAGAACAAGAGGGAAAGTCAGTAAAAGAGTCTGAGTCATTCTAGAAACTTGCAAAGACTTCTCCTGATTCACTGTTTGTGCTCATTTTTGTCCAAAAGAGGGCATATATAGCAAAGCTGGGACTAGGGTAAGACAAATGATGCTCTCAACTTAGGCAGAACATTTAAGAGGGTGCCAGAAAACTGATGAATAATATTTTAATGCAATATTTAAAAGCAGCAAAATTAACTCCAAAAACTCATGATGACCCCGAGAGTATGGCCTCCAGACACCCTTTTAGCTCAGTGGTGAAGTTATCTCCAAGGTTCGCCATTCAGCCTGGGAGTGGACAGCCCAGTAAAACCAAATGAGACTAATGAGGTACAGTAGTCCAGTGACAAGGGCCAGAAGGCAGAAGGGGACAAAGAAGCTTGTGATAGGGAACCCAAGGTTGAGTAAGGATATTGTTGATGTGTTGTGAGATTTTTAACCATTGTCATAGGGCAACATTTGTAGCAACTGTTAAATGAGAAACTATTTTGTCCTGTAAGCCTTCATCTTAAGTGAAAATAGCAGCACAATTGGAAGAGCATAGTCAATGTCACTGAACTGTGCATGTAGAAATTTTTGAAATGGTGTATCTTTGGCTATGTGTATTTTCACCAAAAAAAAAGGTTTGAGAAGTTAGAGGGTTGACGTGTTATGGGGTTGTTAACCAATGTCATACAACAATATGTGTACTACTGTTTCATGAGAAAACTATTTGTTCTGTAAGCCTTCACCTGAAGTACAATAAGGAAAAAAAAAAAAACTCATGATGAACAAAATACCAAAATTTTAAATAAAGACAGGCTCCATGCCATGCCCTATTGGAGCCTGAGGTAAAAGGAAACAGCAGTTAACACTGATCCTGTAATTTTTGCATTAATTCTGATTTTTAAAATATTGTATTAAATAATTATTTGTCTTGATTGCTGAGTTTTTTGGTGCCCCTTAAATTTTACACCCAAGACAAGTCTCTCACATTTTTTACCTGGTCTGATCCTGATCTGTAATGTAAGTTAAAAACATCAGCCTCCTCAGAGACTGGGGATCTCTGTTCTTACCCTGGCCCCTTCCGTGACCCCCTGAGTGACCTGGAAAAGTCCTTACTGATAAATGGAATGGGATTAGTTAGGTGACACCTACATCTACTTCCAGCTGAAGACTGCTTCTCTACACTAACGAGATCCTTTTCCAAAACCACATTTGGAAAGGGCCCTGCAGGGAGTAAAAGGTGGCTTCTCTTCCATAGTAAATAGACTAGTCCAAACCCATTGCTATCGAGTCAATTCCAACTCATAGCAACCCGGTAGGACACAGCAGAAATGCCGCATAGTGTTCTCAAGGCTGTAATCATTACGGAATCAAACTGCCACATCTTTCTCCTACTGAGCTGACCTTTCTCCCAACAGCTTACCTTTTCGGTTAGCAGCTGAGTGCTTAACCGTTTTGCTAATTGCCTAGTATTAACCCCTTATAAACTATTAACCCATAAAGGAGTTATTAACTTATTAACCCCTAAAGGGTTGCTAGGAGTTGGAATTGACTCGACAGCAATGAGTTTGGTTTGTTTTTTTTTTTTAACCCCTTATAAACTAGCACTTTTCAAAAGAAATATATTCATTTTAGTACAAGTTGAAACCTGTCACAATATAATCTGGGTTCTTGCATTTGCTTAAGGTTGGGCTTAATTCCAGAAACCTGAGCATTTGGTGTTAGTAACAACATAACAAGTTGTTGTTATAATTATTCAAGTGTACTCTGCACTGCACCCACAAGTACATTAATACCCCTTTATAACCCATAAAGCATAGTAATGATGACAGCGCCTATGCTTATGTGAAAGTACCTTCATGTTACAGTAATTTATTGTTCTGACATCCTCAGAAGGTTTCCTGCCAACAGCTGTGCTATCCAGCCAAAGGTGCATGATCATTATAATCTTGTAGAACAGAGATTCTCAGTGGCAAATGGTAACACTATTGTTTTCTAATGAACAGAGGTCTGTTGCAAATGCATTATTACTAATGAGAATTAAAGTAGTGAAGTTGTTAATAATTTTACCTTTATTAATCAGGGTGAATCTAATGTTATCCTTAAAATATTGATCTACAAGGCTAAAGCAATTTTTGTTAGCTAGGTTTTCCTGAGGAATGACAAAGGAGACAGAGGCAAAATTGGTATGCATAGTGTTAAGGTTCTATGAGTAGTGTGGCTATTTCAAATTGCTATGATACTTCCCTTCCCTAAAAAGTGTTTCTCCAAACTTTGGCCCCATCTCTGGGAGTGTTATGCATATGAACATTTGTCATGTGTTTGTGGCAGAAACAAAAAGGTTGAGATTGGCCAGTTAAGAGATTGCATGCACACAGACTGACCCAGTGAGGTGACCTGGCACCTGATGAAGATTGTTGGAGCTTCTCTTCAGCTGACCCATGAGAAGGGAAGGCTTTTGCCTGTTTGAGAATGTCTCAGGACCCCTTCTTTTCTCTGGAGCTTATCCTAGGCAAATATGCAAGTCTTCAACTTTACTAAGGGTCTTATTGCCTTCAGATAAGGACAGGGTGTACCTGCTTGTACCACTCACTTACCTAATGTCTAATGCTGTGTGAATGCTGCAGGATGCTGGGGCAGAGACAGATGAGACCCAGCCCTTGCCCTCAGGACTCTCAGTCCAATGGGGATGATTGATGTGAGCTAAAAGTATTATGAAAGGATACCTATCCCGGCCTCAGGTACAAGTGTGGGGAAAAGATGAAGCCTCCTGGGTAACATGGGTGAGCTCCCTCAATAAGGGTAAATGGGAATTATCCAAAAGAAGAAGAGGAGAGGGAGGGTGGTCTAGGCATAAAGAAGAGGGTGAGCAAAGCTGTAGTGGCAGGACAGCACCTTTTTTCTCTGTGTTTTCATGATGTATAATGCTGTCTTGCACATGGTAGATGTTCAATGAGGTTTTATTGAATAAATGAATGCAACAAAACAGAAACACTACTCCTGGAACCTGTATTATCATCTTTGAAGTGTATGTATTTTTTTTTCCAGAAGGGATATCATAATTATTATTAATCAAAATTATAAATGCTGCTAGAATCTGCTAACTGTACAACTACCTCCCAAATCAGTCACCTTCATCTAACAATGCCATTCCTGGGATCAGTCTTAGATATAAAAGGGATTATACATTGTCGTTTGGGCATCACTTAAGATTCCTTTCCCTCAGTGTTCACCGTCATTGTTAGTCTTTCCCATTATCTGTTTTTAGTCTTCCCTTCCGTTGATCCTTTTATTCCACATGTAGAGGGAACAGCATGTTGAAAAACAATGGAATGAGACTGCTTGGAGGCTGGAGTCTAACAGAAAGTTCAGACATTTTAGTTGGGAGTGAAATCTCAACTTCAATTCTACTAGGTTGTTCACTGAGTTACCAGAGCTATGAAAACTTTGATGCAAATTGGATTGTCAGATCAACTTTAGTATCTAGTGGGGCCTTGAAAAAAATAAGCATGTTTCAAGAAGATGTACGGTATGGAATCACCTTGCCAAAGGCAATTTGGCTTTTTGGTCTCGCTCCTGAGTGCCTGGGCTAATCTTTATCTGAATTGGCTGGGGAGCCCCACTTAGGCTGACCTTTATCCAGATTGTCTGGTGTGCCTCACCCAGTAACAGACCTTTTCCTGGATTGTCTGGGGAGCCCTGCCCAGTAGTCAGCCTTTACCAGGACTGGCTGAGGGACCCCACCTGTAGTTGAACTTTACACAGACTGGCTGCGGGGCCTGTCTGGTCTGATTAAAAAACCCTAGATCATAAAGACTGAGATGGGGCCTCCTGATCAAAGAGAGGCAGGAGGAGAGTGCTTCCATTCAACATGCGGGCCCTGCTCTGATGAACCTCCCAGACCAGGTAAACCTGTGACGGCAATGGAGGCAGCAGCTGAGATGGTACCAGAAGAAGAAGAGACAATGAGCAAATCCAGACAACGGCAGCTGAGTAAAGGCTGGACCCTGGCCAAGAGATCCAGAAGTCAGGAGGACTGACAGGCAGTGGAGTTCACAGAGTGGCATGATAGAACAGTTCCTGCTTGAAAAGTTTCCTGTTTGAGGAGAATGTCCTGGAAGGGTAAACAGGTCTCTTTTTCAGACATTGAGACCCTGTGCTGAGACCCCTCCTGAACCACACCCTATGCATATTTTGTTTCTGTTTACATCCTTCTCTTTTATTAAAGTTGTTATGGTGATTATGGTGTTTCTGTGAGTTCGTTGTGACAGTTATAATGAATTATTGAACCCAACAGAGAAAAAGTGTTATGGGAGGGGATAGCTGGTGTAAAAACAATGGAGAAGTTGGAGAACAGGTGTATATTTGACCTTAGCCTCATAGAATCAGTTTTGTGCTGATTCTTGTCCTCAGGTTGTCCTTTCAGATGGTTATAATAGCTAGTTCTTAAAAGATGGTCTTATCTGAAGGCTCAGCTGGGGAAGTATTTGCTTACAAGCTCACTTATATCACTACTGGTAGAAATCAGTTCCTTTTGTGTTGTTCGACTGAGTGTCTCAGTTCTTAACCAGTTGTTGGCCAGAAGCCACCCTCAATTTCTTGTTATTTGGGCCTCTTCAGTATGATATTATCAGAACAGCAAGAGTCTGATGGCAATATAGAAGATACTAATATATTAATCCAATCACAGAAGTGACACTCCATCATCATTGCTATATTCTATTTGTTAAAAGCAAGTTGCTAGATGAGCCCATACTCAAGGGAATGAGTACATGGGGGTCCATGTCTTAGAGTTTGTCTGCCACATCTATCCTGCTGCATAAACCATGTAGAAAGAAAGGGAGAGAGAGAGAGACAGACAGAAAGATCCAACCAGGGTCTAGCTGTTTCAAGTATATAAGCTGAGACCATGTGTATGCAGAGTCCATAGATTGCAGTCCCAGCAGACATCAAGTGGAGCAGAAAAACTGCCCAGCTGAGTCTAGCCAGGTACAAAATAGTGAAAAACAATAAAGCATTGTTAAGCCACTAAGATTTGGGATGGCTTGTTACATAGTTTTCTTAGTTATCTAGTGCTGTTATAACAGAAATACCACAACTGGGTGGCTTTAACAAACAAAAAGTTATTTGCTCACAGTTTAGGAGTCTAGCAGTCAAGGCAATGATTGTAGGGGAAGACTTTGTCTCCTTGTTGACTCTGGGGAAAGTCCTTGTCTCTTCAGCTTGTTTCCTGGTTTCTTAGATATCACCATGTGGCTTTACATCAGTCTTCCCCCATCTCTGCTTCTTTTGCTTGATTGTTTAATCTCTTTTATATCTCAAAAGAGATTGACTTAAGACACATACTACACTAATCCTGTCTCATTAATATAACAAAGACGATCCATTCCAAAATGGAATTATAACCACAGGCATGCAGGTTAAGATTTACAGCACATATTTTGAGGGGACACAATTTATTCCATAACAATAGTCATAGATAAATGAAACACTGGGAGAACAGGAAGAATGTGAGACACTGCTGAGATAAGTGAGATGTGAAGCATTAACTTTAGGAGTCAAAAAATATCTACTGGAGGTGCTGAAAGAGACAGGAACCAAATGAGGCAATAAAACTCACATATGGAAATTCTAAAGCAGTGTTTCTTAAACTATTGAGGTAAGGACAAGGTTTTCATTTCATTTTGTTTTTCTTTTGCTTGTTTTCACATTCCAATCTTCCACGGGCCAATATTTTTGTAAAATACAATAAAAATAACTTACTAGAAAAAATGAGATTTAAAAAAATATGTTAAAATACAAGCCCCAGGTGAAACATCAGTGAGATGCCAGAGGAGAAAGCTCTAAGATCCTGTCACCCCACTGAAACATAAAAAAACAAGCAGGAACTATCAGAACCAACTTCGTCAGAACTCTGAAAAACAGTCAAAGGTTTATAGCAGTCAATCAAATGCAGAATCAAATAAAAAGACAAAACATTAAAAAGGCCCTCTGCAGCTTGGTGGCAGTCTTGAATACAGAAGCCTGTGTGATCCAAGTCCTTGGCTCCAGAAGGATCAGAGAAGACCTCATTTACAAATTATTGTATTTATATGTTTTAATCTGTCTAGAGTGTACCTGAAGGACTAACCCAAGGCATATATTTCTGTTTCACCTATCTTGGAATCCACGTAGGGCAGAAAAGCAGCAGATATTGCTCGAAAACACTAGAGGCAAACAATCAACCTGTAGCCACATGGGACAAAAAAGTATGGTTGAGATATACAATAGACAACCTAAGGACTGTGAGGAAGAGTCAGAGAGTTCCTTTGGGAAACCACTGCATTCAAAAGCACTCATGTGCTTTAAAATTTAGAAAGAAATTTTTGAAATCCAAGTCGTACCCAAGGAAAGACACATGGTCTGAAAAGACCTGAGAAAACCTCACTTTTTACTTTGGACTGATCTTTAGACTCAGTGTAAGCCTGGCTAAGGGTGCAAGGAGTGCCTCAACACAGCCAATCTGCAATAAATGTACATGTGGCATTCAAAGCAAAACAAGCAGATTGTTTGCTTTCAGCTAGAGGATGGCAGAAGTGGTTCAGTTTTGCTGACTAAACTTTGTGTGCTTAACGCGAGCATGTAGCCTCTTCCCTGCCAGAAAGAGAAAGCAAGAGCCAGTTGCTCTCAGTCTGGGGGATGAAGTGAGAAGGATTCACTTACTGTGTTTGAAAATCCCTCTGTGTTCCATGCCTAAGAAAGTTGCCTGTGAATTGTCTACCTGGATAAAGTGTAGACACCAGCATTAACCTGAAACCAAAACCCGATAAAGATATAACCAGAAAATAAAATTAAACACAAATATTCTTTACACATATAACACAGTACTGAGGAAGCCAGCACAACTTGTTCAAGGTAAGATCATGGAAGCTCCATGGACAAATCCAAACTTCCTTAGGAACCGAATTACTGGGCTGAGGGCTGTGGGGACCATGATCTCAGGAAACATCTAGCTTAATTGGCATAACATAGTTTATAAAGAAATTGTTTTACATTCTACTTTCGTAAGTAGCATCTGGCGTCTTAAAAGCCTGTGAGCGGCCATCTAAGAGACTCCTCCGGTCTCACCATTTCAGGAGGAAGGGAAAATGAATAAAACTAAAGACTTAAGGGAAAGATTATCCAAAGGACTAATAGGCCACAACTACCACGGCCTCCACCAAACTGAGTACTGTACAGCTAGATGGTGGCTTGTTACCACCACTGACTGCTCTGACAGGAGTCACAATAGAGGGTCCCGGACAGAGCTGGAGAAAAATGTAGAACACAATTCTAACTCAAAAAAAGACCAGACTTGCTGGTCTGACAGAGACTGGAGAAATCCTGAGAGTATGGCCCTGGGAAACTTTTTCAGCTCAGTAAGGAAGTCATTCCAGAGGTTCACCTTTTAGCCAAAGATTAGACAGACCCATAGGACAAAATGAGACTAAAGGGGCACACCAGCCCAGGGGCAAGGACTAGAAGGCAGGAGGGGACAGGAAAGCTGGTAATAGGAAACCCAAGGTTGAGAAGGGAGAGTACTGACATGTCATGGCGTTGTTAACCAATGTTATAAAACAATATATGTACTACTATTTAATGAGAAGCTAGTTTGTTCTGTAAACCTTCATCTAAAGCACAATAAAAAAAATTCTTTACACACATAGATGCAAAAATCCTCAACAAAATACTACCAAACCAAAATCAACGGTGTATTTAAAGGATAATGCAACATGACTGTAATGGTTAAGGTTGTGTGTCAATCTTGCTGGGCCATGATTCTCAGTGATTTGATTGTGATATGATGGTGTGATCAGTTCCATGATGAGATTTGATATTATGTGATCATCTCCATGATGGCATCTGTTGTGAGCTGTCAATCAGTTGAGGGAGTTTCCTTGGGTTTGTGGCCTGCATTGAATATAAGTGGACATTCTGGCAAGGCTTCTGGGCTTTTGCTTGCTCTGGATCCTGCAGCTGACTCGTTTTCATCTGACCTCTGGTTCTTGGGACTTGAGCTAGCAACTTTCCTGCAGTCTTGCCTGCTGATCTTTGGGATTCATCAATCTTCACAGCCTGTGAGCAAGAGCCCAGCTCTCCAACAGCCCCCATGGATATGTGCATCAGGAGAAGCCTCTATCCTGACCCACGGACTTGGGACATTCCAGCCTCTACAACCGCGTGAGCCACTTCTTTGATCTAAACCTCTCTCTCTATATATATATATATATATACACATATATACGCTTTACTGGTTTTGCTTCTCTAGAGAATCCAACCTAAGACTATGACCAAGTGAGATTTATCCCTGTAATGTAAGGATGATTTAACATAAGAGAAAAGCAATTAACATAATATCCAAAATTCTGACTCATAGTGACCACATAGGGTTTCAGTGACTGTAAATCTCTACAGATGCAGACTGCCACATCTTTCTTCCACAGAACCTCTGGTCATTTCAATCCACTGATCTTTCAATTAGCAGTCAATTGCTTTAACCACTGCACCACCAGGGCTCCTATAATGTGTAATATATCACATTGAAAAGGAGCCCTGGTGGCACAGTGGTTAAGAGCTCGGCTGCTAACCGAGAGGTCGACAGTTCAAATGGACCAGCCACTCTGTGGGAGAAAGATGTGACAGTCTGCTTTTATAAAGATTTACAGCCTTGAAAACCCTATGGGCCAGATCTACTCTGTCCTATAGTGTCACTATGAGTAAAAATCAACTTGATGGCAACGGGTTTCAGGTATTACATTAGAAAATGTAACATGTCACATAAAAAAACACATAATCCTCTCAGTTGATACAAAAAAGACATTTGACAACATCCGACACATTTTCATAATAAAAGTACTCAGAAAACTAGGAATAGAAGGGAAATTCCTCAACATGATTAACAGCATTTATGAAAAACCCACAATTAACATCCTAGTGGTGAAAGACTGAAAGCTTTACCTCTAAGATCAGGAACAAGACAAGGATGCACCACTTTCACCACTCTGCTAGAAGTTCAAGCCAGAGCAATTAAGCAAGAAAAAAATAATAAAAGGTATTTTTCTTAGTCTTCTAGTGCTGTTATAACAGAAATACCACAAGTGGAAGGCTTTAACAAACAGAACTTTATTCTCTCACAGTGTAATAGGCTAGAAGTCCAAAATCAGGATACCAGCTCCAGGGGAAGGCTTTCTCTCTCTGTCAGCTCTGGAGGAAGGTCCTTGTCATCAATCTTCCCTTGGCCTAGGAGTTTCTACAGGCAGGAGAAGGACACGGGTCCAAAAGACACGCTCTGCTTCTGACACAGCTTTCTTGGTGGTATGAGGTCTCCCTGTCTCTCTGCTCAAATTGGCTTAAATTGTAGATTAATCTTGTAGATTGAGTCTACATAACTGCCGCTAATCGCATCTCATTAACATCATAGAGACAGGATTTACAAAACATAGGATAATGACATCAGATGACAAAATGGTGGACAATCACACAATACTGGGAATCATGACCTAGTCAAGTTGACAGACACTTATGGGGGACACAATTGAATCCATGACAGTATCCAAATTGAAAATAAGTAAAACTATCACTATTCATAAATTACATGATTTTATGTATAAAAACTTACAGAGAATCTACAAGAAAGCTACTAGAGCTAAAGTTAAGGGTACAAGATCAACATGCAAAATTCAGATATGTTTCTATACACCAGCAATGAGCAATCTGAAAAAGAAATTCAATTTACAATATCATTTTAAAAAAATAGAATACTTAAGAATAAATTTATCCAAGGAAGTGAAAGACTTGTACACTGAAAATTATAAAAAATAATTGCTGAAAGAAATTAAAGAAGACCTAAATAAATGGAAACAATCTCTTGTTCATGGATTGGAACACTTAATATTGTTAAAATGTCAATACTACCAAAAGTAATCTATAAAATACAATGCAGTTCCTATCAAAATTACAGCAGCCTTTTTTGCAGAAACATAAAAGCCAGTTTTCAAAAGCATAGGTGATTGTAAGGGGCTCAGAATAGCCAAAAGAATCTTTAAAAAGAAAAACTAAGAGGACTCACACCTTCCAATTTCAAAGCTTACTGCAAAGCTATGGTAATAAAAACAGTCTTATAGTGGTATAATAATAGACACACAGAACAATGGAATAGAATTGAGAGTCAAGAAATAAGATCACATATCTATGACCAGTGGATTTTTGACAAGGTTGTCAAGTCCATTCAATGGAGGAATAAGAATCTCTTTAATGAATGATACTGAGACAACTGAATTTCCACATGCAAAAGAGTGAATTTGGACACATACTCTACACGCTAAAAACATAAAACTCTTAAAAGAAAATATAGGGGTAAACCTTCTTGATCTTGTATTTGACAATGGATTCTTAGATATGACATTAAAGCATGATCAACAAGAGAAGAAATAGATAAACTAGACTTCATCAAATTTTAAAACATTTGTACATCAATATAAATATTTTTTCATCAAAGTGAAAAGACAACCTGCAAAACAGGAGAATGTATTTAGAAACCGTATATCTGATAAGGATTTAATACCCAGAATATAAAGAATTTATGTAACTCAACAGCATAAAGACAAATTTAAAAATGGGCAAAGAACTTGAATAGGGATTTTTCCAAAAAGAAGATACACAAATGGCCAATAAGCACATGAAAAGATGCTCAGAGACAGAGGCAATATGGCACTATAGACAGAAGCACCATGCTGTCCCTCTGCAGCAAAGGCCTGAAAAACTAAGTAAAACAGATACAAACGTCAATTCTGGAACCCTAAGCATCAAATGAAGGAATAAAGGACTCGATCAAGCACCAAATTGAATAAGAAAGTGATAGAGAACAGGGAAAGAGGAGAGCTATGGAGCGAAGGTCCCCTACCAGCTAACATGGCACGGATTCAACATCTTTTTTTTATTATTAATTTTTATTTTTATTGCACTTCAGGTGAAAGCTTACAGAACAAATAGTTTCTCATGAAACAGTAGTACACATATTGTTTTCTGACATTGGTTAGCAACCCCACAACATATCAACCCTCGAACTTCCAAACTTTTTTTTGGTGAAAATACACATAGCCAAAGATACACCATTTCAAAAATTTCTACATGCACAGTTTAGTAACATTGACTAT
>NW_004444115.1:4099871-4120950 GCF_000243295.1 Trichechus manatus latirostris
TCCATTTCTGAAATCTTGTGTATCTTTGGGATTTCTAATTGTTGTCTTCGTATAATTTCTAGTTTGAATTTATTTTGGCCTTTTGTTCCTGCATTATTTTCCTGATTTCTTCCAGTTTTTTGTCTGTATTTTCCATGAATTTGTCTATTTTTTTCCTCAGGTTTGTCAGCTTTTTGCCTCAGTTCTTGGAGATTTCTGAGTATTAGAGATTTGAATTCCCTATCAGGTAGCTCTAGTGCATTTTCTTCCACAGGAGAGTCATCTGGTGTTTTATTTTGGGCACCTACTGGAACCATCCTGTGGTGTTTTTGTAAATGTTTTGATATTGTCTGCTGTTTTGGTGGCATTCAGTAGTTATTTTTCTCATTTTTTGATTGTAGATTTGTTTGTTTCGTCCCTTTTTTAAAAAAAATTGACTATGTCTGAGCAGGTGGACTGTGTGTTCTTTGTTGTTTGCTCGTCTGTGGGCACAGTACCTTTCACCTCCTTCTCCAACTGTCAGGGTCACTCACTCAGATATGGTACAGCAGGGCAGGTCTAGCTAAAGAGGGGTTACTGGGACGGGTTGTTTGTGGCACTTACTACAGCCACCAGAGCATGTTGGTTATCAGTGCAGGGCAGGTTCCAGTAGGCCGTGACCACGCTGCTTGGCGGTTTGATGTCAAGTGCATGGTGCAGGTAGGCACGATGTAGAGGGGAGATTGTTATGTGTGGAGCTAAGATGGATATGGGAGAGAGGAGAGAGGAACAGGAGCCAAAAACGTACAAACAAACAAAAAAGAATGCTAGGGGAACTTGCCATTGGAGTGCAGAGATGAGAGACTATGAAATGGAGAAAAATAGAAAAGGGAAGAGGAAGAAAAGAAAAGAATGAATAAATAAAAATCAGTAAAGTTAAAGAACCGCAAAGTTCCCAGGGATCCCACCAGTGCAGCTATGCGGTCCGGGGATGTCGCTCTCAGGTGTTGCAGTACAGCCTGGCTAGAAGGCGTAGAGGTATACAATGTCAGGTATTCAGGGAACAGAGAGAAGGAAGATATAGAGAGATGAGAAACTGAGCAATGAAGAAAGACAAAAAGGGGAAAAGAGGAAAAAGAAAACAAATTAAAGAAAAAAAGAACAAGAAAGGCCCCTCAAAAAAACGGAAAAACAAACAATGAAAAAAGATATGCCCTCAGGGCTCCCTCTGCTAGTCTGTGGAAGCCCAGGGGGAGTCTCCTTGTCATGCAGCTCCACCTTCCCACAAAGAGCTCCCAACTCAAGAAAAGGAAAAGAATACAAACAAACAATTCAAAACAAACAAACAAAAGCCCCGGGACCCCACCGGTGTGGCAGCTCAGACCAGGAAGCACCTCCACACTCGAATGGAGCTCTGCAGCCCTTCAGGAAGAAGCAAAGATGGCACACGGAGCCAGGTACTCGAGTGAAAGGAGGGGGAGGTGGCGAGAGGCAAGTAAGAAATCAAAAGAAGCAGAAAAAAAAGCAACACTAGCAGCCAACAAATGGCACTCAGAGAGCCAGCTAGTGTGGACTGCTGTTTCTGGGCAAGAGACTGTGTCCACGGGAAGTAGAGGGGCCAGAGTGCGGGTGAATAAGGCTAGAGAGTGGGAAAGCATGTATCACAAATTACCGGAGCTATGCAGCCCCTCAGGAAGAAGCAAAGATGGGGCACGGAGCGAGGTACTCGAGCAAAAGGAGGGGGAGGTGGCAAGAGGCAAGGAAGAAATCAAAAGAAGCGGAAAAAAGCAACACCAACAACCAACAAATTGCACTCAGAGAGCCACCCATTCGGGTGTGTGGAATCCAAGCAGCTGGTGTTTTCCGGTCAAGAGATTGTGGCCACGGGATGCAGAGAAGGCCGAGTCGGGGTGAAGAAGTGTGGGGGTGGGAAAGAGTATATCGAAAATTACCGGTTGTTTTGTCTCCCGCTGCTTTCTAGTACCCCCTGTTTTCTGGTCTCTGATAGGAGTCCAAGATGGTGGATCCACACTGCGTTAGCTGGTAGGGGACCTGTGCATAAATCTCTTCACTCTCCTTTCTCTGTCAGTTTTCTCACTCCATTTGGTGCTTGGCTGAGTTCTTTATCTCTTCATTTGATGTTTTAGGGTTTCAGGATTGTTGTATTCTCTGTTTGGCTTAGTTTTTCGGATCTTTGCTGTGGAGGGACGGCATGGTGCTTCTGCCTAGAATGCTATTTTGCAGGAACTCTCCGGATTCAACATCTTGTACTACAGCCACCAAGGAACTCAGACAGGGAGTATAGGAAGGCAACTTCATGGAGCTCCCAACAGGAGACAGAGCACCCAGTAACCAGGGATAGAAGTTTTCCCACCTCCCACCCTTCTTCCCTCTATGCAACCCCTGCCACTTTCCAATGGGCCACGGTCACTCAGCCAGAGAGACACCAGCTCACTACTGCCTAGGTCCACCCAGCCGCAATGGCCTGTTCCCCTTGCACCATATATATTTTTTAATTTTTTGTTATTGTTTTTTTGACTTTTTTTGTTTATCTTTCTCTCCCTTCCTTCTTTTCCTTTCTCCCACCCAGCTAGCCTCGTGTGCTGTACCCACCCTTTCTTGATGGGCTCTGCCACATTGCTTTGCTAGAGAGCCATTGGGATTGCCTCCCCAGTTCTGTGCCACTCCCACTGGCTGGGTCCTTCACCCGCCGGGTCCCTCAGCACCATTTTTAATTGTTTTTTGTTTGTTTATTCATTTTTTGGATTTTTTGTTTGTTTCTTCTCTTTCCTTTCCTTCCCTTTCTGTCTCCCACCCATCTAGCCCTGTGCACTCTCCTTCTTCCTTCTCAAAGGACCTTATCACACCACTTGACTAGAGAGCCACCTGCACGTGGCCTCTCCAGGTCTGCAGTACCCCCACTTTTTTTAGTTTGTTTACTTTGTTCTTTTTTTCTGCTTATTCTCTTTCTCCTCTCCTTCCATTCCTTTCTCCTGTCCACCTAGCCCTGTGGGTGAACATCACCCCTTCCCAAAGGGCTGTGCTATACCACTCAGCTAGAAAGACACTAGCACATGGCTTCCGTAGGTCTGTGCTGCCATCACTGACTGGCTCCCTCAGTGCCATTTTTTTTTTGTTTTGTTTGTTTTTGTTTTCTTCTTCTTTTTGTTGTTGTTGTTTCTTCTCTCTCCCTTCCTTTCCTTTCTTCTGCCTAACTAGCCTCGTACATCTTCCCCTCCACCTTCTTGACAGGCCGTGCTGTACCATTCGGCTAGAAAGTCTCTGGCACATGGCTTCCCCAGGTCTGCGCTACCCTCACAGTGCATCATTTTTTAAATTTTTCTTTGTCTTTCCCCTTTTACCTTTTCCTTTGCCCTCCCAGCTAGGCCCTACACTGCCTCTGCCCCATCCTGAGGGGTGGTGCTGAGACACCTGATGAGAGACACATCAGTTTGCTGCCACCCCAATTCTGCCCTACCTCCAACAACTGGTTCCCTCAACAATGTATTTATTTTGTTTTTGTTGTTTTTTGGGTTTTTTGTTGGTTTCTTCTCTCTCTTTCACTTCTTTCCTTTCCCTTCTCCCATGCATCTAGCCCCATGCACCTCCTATGCACCTTTTTAACAGGTAAAGCCACAATTTTGGCTAGATAGCCACTGGCACACAGCCTCCCTGGGTCTGCCACACCCCCACCCACCAAATCCTACAGCAGTGATATTTTATTTACTTTTATTTTTTCTTCTTTTTTTTTGCTTCTCTCTCTCTCTTCTTTCTCTCGCCCACTTAGTTCTGCAGATCACATCCTATCCATTCCTTCCTGCCTATGTGCACCACTTGCCAAATACAGCACCCCAGAGCCACACCAGTGCAGACTTCTAGACCCTCGGACCCTGCCCCACACTGCACCCCAGTCTCACCCCGTCAGCCCCATTTTATGCTGCAAATAACCCATCCTAGCACCTCCTACCCCGCTGGACCTGGCCTCCAGCATGATAGCCGAGTGACTGGCCCTACCAACCTGGTCAAGGTGATGCGAAGTATCAAGCTCACAGACAAGCAAACAACAAAACAAGGCCAGCCCAGAATAACCAAATAAAGCAAACAAGCAGGAAGAAACAAACAAAACTACAATCAATAAGTGAAGAAAATAATTCCTGAATGTCTCAGAGACAGTAGACAATATCAAAACAGAAAAAAAGGGTAGGATGTCTTCAGAAAGTGACCAAAATAAAACACCAAATGAACTTCAAGTAGAAGAAAAAGCAACAGAACTATTTGATAGGAAATTCAAAAGTCTAATATTCAAGTTCCTCCAAGAGATTAGGAAAGAGATGAAGGAAAATGCAGACAAAAATAAGGAAAACATAGACAAAATCGTGGAAAATACAAAATCAGGGAAAACATATAAAAAGCAATGGGAGAATTCAGAAATATAATACAGGAAAAAAATCAAAATAAATAAACAACTAGAAATCATACAAAAACAGCAATTAGAAATCCAAGTTAAAAAACAAGATTTCAGAAATGGTCAGTGCAATAGAAGGTTTCAGCAGGAAATTTGAAGCAATGGAAGACAGAATTAATGAAATTGAAGACAAATCCTTGGATACCACTATTTTTGAGGAAAAATCAGAAAAAAGAATAAAGAAAAATGAAAAAAAACTAAGGACAATGTGGGATATAATCAAAAGCAAAAATTAGCACGTCATCAGAGTTCCAGAACAGGGGAAGAAAACAGAAAACTCACAGAGGATCATTGAAGATTTGCTGACAGAAAATGTCCCTAATATCATAAAGATGAAAAGCTAACCATCCAAGAAGCACAAAGAACTCCATATAGGATAGACCACAAAAGAAATTCACCAAAACATCATCATTGCACTCACCAAAACGAAAGACAAAGAAAGAATCTTGAGATCAACTCAAGAAAAACAAACTGTCACATACAAAGGAAAAACAATAAGATTAAGTTCTGATTACTCAGCAGAAACCATGCAGGCAAGAAGGCAATGGGGTCACATGTATAAAATCTTGAAAGAAAAAAATTGCCAACCAACGATAATATATCCTGCAAAACTCTCGCTCAAAGATGATGGTGAAACTAGGACATTTCCAGATAAACAGAAATTAAGGGAATATGTAAAAACGAAACAAAACTTACAAGAGTTATTAAAGAGTCCTTCAGTCAGAGAACCAACAACATCAGAAAACAATCTGAATCTAAGACATAAGACAGCATTAGCCAGATACTAACCTAGATAATGAACTCTCAAGGATAAAACAAAACTAAAAGATTTACAACAGCGCACCAGAGATGCCAATCTGTAAATGACAACAACATCAGAACAATAAAAGAGAGAACAAATGGTGTAGATATAGAGGTTTCAAATGGACAGGAACTCAAGACAATATCAAGTAATAAAAGACTTGTTTAAACTTAGGAAAATAAGGGTACATTTCAAGGTAACCACAAAGAAAATTACAAAACTGCCAATCAAAAGAAAGAAGAAAAATATAAAGTCTCAGTAAACACAAAATCTACAAAAAGGAAAGAAAAAAAAACAAACAAAAAATCCACAAACAAAAGGAATTCAGTATAGGAGATAAGAAGAATAAAGAAAACGTCATCACCACAAAAAGCACTACCAAATGATGGCAATAAACTCACACTTATCAATAATCACAATGAATATAAATGGCTTAAATGCACCCAGAAAGAGACAGAGAGTGACAAAATGTTTAAAAGACTGGACCCATCAGTATGTTGTCTATAAGAAACATACCTTGGACACAAAGACATAAATATACTAAAAATCAAAGGTTGAAAAAATATATATCAAGCAAATATCAGCCAAAAAAGAGCAGGATGGCAATACTAATCTCAGATAAGATAGACTTTAAAGCAAAATCCACCATAAAAGACAAGGCAGGACACTATATAATGATAAAATGGACAGTCTACCATGAAGACATAACCATAATAAATATCTACGCACCCAATGACAGGGCTCCAAAATGCATAAAACAAACTCTAACAGCACTGAAAAGAGAAATTAACAGTTCACAATAATAGTAGGAGACTTCAACAGACCACACTTGATAAAGGACAAAACATCTAGAAAGAAACTTAACAAAGATACAGAATATCTAAAGATAACAATCAATCAATTTTATCTCACAGAGACATACGGAACACTCCACCCAAAACCAGAAAAGTACACATTCTTTTCCAACTCACATGGAATATTCTCCAGAATAGAACACATCTTAGGCCACAAAGAAAAGCTCAACAAAATCTAAAACATTGAGATAATACAAAGCATCTTCTCTACTCACAATGCCATACAAGTAGAAATTAATAACAGGAAGAGCAAGGAAAAAAATCAAGTACATGGAAACTGAATAACACCTTTCTTAAAAACGACTGGATAATAGAAGAAATAAAAGATGTAATTAAAAAAAAAACTCCTAGAGTCAAACAGGAATGAAAACACATCATACCAAAGCCATTGGGACACAGCAAAGGCTTTGCTCAGAGGTCAATTTATACCAGTAGCTGTACACATCAAAAAGAAGAATGAGACATAAAAAAAAAAATAGCTATACAATTTGAACAAATAGAGAACAGCAAAAAAAAAAAAAAGCCCATAGCCACTAAAGGAAAGGAAATAATAAAGATCAGAGCAGAAATAAATGAAATAGAGAGTAGTAAAACAATAAAATCAACAAAACCAAAAGTTAGTTCTTTGAAAGAATCAACCAAATCCACAATTAGCCAAATTGACTAAAAAAAAAAAAAAAAAAAACCAATAAAGATATAAAATGAGGGAGAATACAACACACTGAACTGAAATAAAAAGGATCATAACAGACTTACAGGCAACATGACGCTATAGCCAGAAGCACCACACAATCCCTCCACAGCAAAGATCAGAAAAACTAAGTCAAACAGAGTCATACATCAATCCCGAAACCTTAAGCATCAAATGAAGAGAGAAAGAAATCAGCCAAGCACCGAATGAATAAGAAACTGACCAAGAACAGACAGCGAGGAGCAATACATGCACAGGTCCCCTGTCAGCTACCACAGCACGGATTCACCATCTTGGACTCCTATCGGAGATCAGCGAACAGGGGATATGAGAAAGCAGCTTCACCGAGCAACCAGCGATATAGGCTTTCCCACCCCCCACCCTTCTTCACCCCCACTTAGCCTCCTCTGCTTCTTGCAGCCACAGTCTCTTGGAATGGGAAGAACCCACATGTCACTTGGATTCCACCCACCCACACTGGCCCACTCACTGAGTGCCTTTTGTTGGCTGCTGGTGTTGCTTTTATTCCCCAGTTCTTAGGATTTCTTCCATACCTCTCACCACCTTCCAATCCTTTCTTTCAAATACCTGGCTCCTTGTGCCATCTTTGCTTCTTCGTGAAAGGCTGCGAAACACCGACTGACTGTGAAACTCCCTCCCGGTCCCGGCCGCCACGTTGGTAGGACCCCTGAGGCTTTTTTGTTTGTTTGTTTGTTTGCTCTGATTTATTCTATTTTGATTTGTTTGTTTGTTTTCTTTTTCTTTTCTTGGCTTTGGAGTCCCTTCTAGCCAAGCAGTACAATGTGGCTAGGAAGCTACTCCCTTACTCTGTGCACTTGCACAGGGACATCCCTGTGGGCTTTTTTTTTGGCTTTTTTGTTTCTTTGTTTTCTTCTCTCTTATTTCCTTTTGTCTTTCTTCATTTCCAGTTTCTCAATTTATTCATTTTTTCTGTTATCCTTTTTATTTTTTTTCTTTTTGTTTTTCTTCATTTCTCAGTCTCTCATCTCTCCACTCCAATAGCAAGCTCCCTTAGCACTCTTTTTTCTTTGTGTCTTGTATTGGCTCCTGTTCCTCTCTCCTCTTTCCCATACTCATCTTAGCTCCACACATCACAAACAACCCCCTCCTTCTTCCCTACCTGCACCGTACGCTGAACATCACATTCCCAAGAAGCACAGCCAAGACCTACTGGAACCTGCCCTGCACTGATTCCCAGTCCACACTGTCAGCCCTGGTAAGTGCCACAAAAACCCATCCCAGCAACTCCCCTTCAACTGGACCTGCCCTGCTGTACCATACGTGAGTGACTGACCCTGCCCATTAATGAAGGACGTGACAAGTATCATGCCCACAGATACCAAACAACAAAGAATGCACAGCCAGCTGGCTCAGACATAATCAAATGAAACAAAAAAATCAGGATGAAACAAACAAATCTACAACCAATAAAAGAGGAAAATAACCACTGAATGCCCTGAAGACAGCAGACAATATCAAAACATTTACAAAAACAGGACAGGATGGTTCCAGTAGGCATCCAAAATAAAACACCAGATGACTTTCCAGTAGAATAAAAGGCACTAGAACAAACTGATAGGAAATACAAATCTCTAATATTCAGAATTACACAAGAGTTTAAGCAAAAAGCATACAAAAATGGGAAAAAATAGACAAATTCATGGAAAATACAGACAAAGCAATGGAAGAATTCAAGAAAATAATACAAGAACAAAATACTAACGTAAATTCACAACTAGAAATCATATAAAAACAACAATTAGAAATCCAAAAGATAAACAACAAGATTTCAGAAATGGACAGTGTCATAGAAGAGCTGAGGAGCAGGTTTGAAATGATGGAAGATAGGATCAGTGAAATTGAAGACAAACACTTGGATACACTCTGAGGAAAAATCAGAAAAAAGAACAAAGAAAAATGAAAAAACCCTGAGAATTGTGTGGGATACAATCAAAAGCAAAAAATGTGTGAGTGATCGCAGGTCCAGAAAAGGAGGAAAAAACAGAAAACACAGAGAGGATCATTGAAGAACTGCTTACTGAAAACTTCCCCAATATCTTGAAAGATGAAAAGCTGACCATGCAAGAAGCTCAACAAAACCCATATAAAATAGACCCCAAAAGAAAATCACCAAGGTGTATCATAATCACACTCACTAAAACCAAAGACAAAGAATTCTGAGAGCAGCTCGAGAAAAACAAAAAGTCACATACAGAGGAGAAACAATAAGACTATGCTCGGATTATTTGGCAGAAACCATAAAGGCAAGAAGGCAATGGGATGACATATATAAAACCTTGAAAGAAAAAAAATTACCAGGCAAGAATAATATATCCTGCAAAACTTTCATTCCAATATGATGGTGAAATTAGGTCATTTCCAGATAAACAGAAATTAAGGGACTATGTAAAAACCAAACCAAACTTACAAGAATTATTAAAGGGGAATTCTTTGATCTGAGAACAAACAACCTCAGACCACAGGCTGAATCTAGGACACAGGATTGTACTAGGCAGATACCAACCTAGGAAATTAACTCTTAATTACTATGCAAGACCAAAAGAATTACAACATGGAACCAGAGAGGTTAATTTGTAAATGACAACAGCATCAGAACAATAAAAGAGGGAATAAACAGTGTAGGTATAGAACTTTTTAATGGAGAGGAAGGCAGGGCGATACCAAGTGATAATAGACTTGTTCAAATCCAGGAAGATAAGAGTAACCAAGGTAATCACACAGTAAGTTAACAAATCTACTCATCAAAAAAAAAAGAAGAAAAACATAAAGTCTCAGTAAAAACAAAACCTACAAAAACAGAACAAATGAAAAAAAATCCACAAAACAGAAGGAACTCTGCTCAGGAGAGTAAGATGAGCAAAGAAAACGTCAGCACCACAAAAAAAAAAAAAAAAACAACAACTACAAAATGCAATCCCACTCCTAGGAATATATCCTAGAGAAATAAGAGCCGTCACACTAATAGACATATGCACACCCATATTCATTGAAGCACTGTTCACAATAGAAAAAGATGGAAACAACCTAGATGCCCATCAACAGATGAATGGATAAACAAACTATGCTACATACACACAATGGAGTATTATGCAAAGATAAAGAACAGTGATGAATCTGTGAAGCATCTCATAACATGGATGAAACTGGAGGACATTATGTTGAGTGAAATAAGTCAATCACAAAAGAACAAATATTGTATGGAGACTTCTACTGTAAAAACTCATGTAAAAGTTTACACACAAAAAGAAACAATCTTTGTTGGTTATGAGGGATGGAGGGAACTGAATAGACAATAGATAAGTGGTAACTTTGGTGAAGAGTACGATAGTACACAGTACTGGGGAAGCCAGACCAACTTGTACAAGGAAAGGTCATGGAAGCTCCATAGACACTTCCAAACTCACTGAGGGACTGAAATGCTAGACAGAGGGCTGTGGGGACCATGGTCTCGGGGAACATCTTGCTCAATTGGCATAACGAAGTTTATAAAGACAATGTTCTACATTCTACCTTGATGAGTAGCATCTGAGGTCTTAAAAGCCTGTGTGCAGCCATCTAAGATACTCCACTGGTCTCACTCCTTCAGGAGCAAGGGAGAATGAAAGAACAAGATACAAAGAAAAGATTAGTCCAAAGGACTAATGGACCACAGCTACCACGCTTCTACCAGACTGAGTCTAGCATAGCTAGATGGTACCTGGCTACCACCACTGACTGCTCTCACTGGGATCACAATTGAGGGTCCAGTACAGAGCTGGAAAAGGATGTAGAACAAAATTCTAACTCACAAAAAACAAAAGATGAGATTTGCTGGCATGAAAGAGACTGGAGAAACTCTGAGACTATGGCCCCCAGACACCCTTTTAGGTCAGTGGTGAAGTCACTCCCAAATTTCACCATTCAGCCAAGGATTGGACAGCCTCATAAAACAAAATGGGAATAATGAGGCACAGCAGTCCATGGACAAGGACTAGAAGGCAGGAGGGGACAGGAAAGCTGGTGATAGGGAACCCAAGGTTGAGAAGGGACAGTGTTGACATGTCGTGGGGTTGTTAACCATTGTCATAGGGTAATATGTGTACTAACTGTTTAATGAGAAACTATTTGCTCGTCAGATCTTCATCTAAGGTACAAAAAAGAAAAAAGAATTATCTATGTGAGATCAAATTGACACCAGCAACTCAAAAGTTTTGATGGGAAGCCTAGAGGGCAGTGAGTCGAAGATAATAGTGATGGAATAATTTGGAAACGGATAGTGAGAATAGCAACACAACGGGAAGAATGCAATCGATGTCACTGAATTGTACATGTAGAAATTTTTGAAATGGTGTAACTTTGCCTATGTATATTTCACCAAAAAAAAGATTCTCCAAGGGCAAGAAGGGAGACTGTTGACATGTCATGGGATTGTTAATCAGTGTCATAAAACAATATGTTTACTAACTGTTTAATGAGAAACTATTTGTTCTGTAAATCTTCATCTAAAGTACAATAAAAAAATTAAAAGAAAAACAAACAAACAAAAAAAAGGATCATAACAGAGAACTGTGAAAAACTGCACCACAACAATTTGAAAATCTAGGGTAAATGGACAAGTTTCTAGAAACACACTGCCTACCTAAACAAACACAAACGGAGGAAGAAAATCTGAACAGACCCATAACAGTAGAAGAGACTGAATACACATAATGAAAACAAACTCCCAACAAGAACAAAAAGCCCTGACCCAGATGGCTTCAATGGATTCTTCTACGAAACATTCTGACGAAAGCTCACACTAGTACTTCTCAAACTATTTCAGAACATAGAAAAGGAAGGGATACTTTCAAATTCATTCTGTGAAGCCAACATAACCCTGATACCAAAACCAAATAAAGACACCACACAAAAAGAAAATTACAGACCAATGTCTCTCATGAATGTAGATGTAAAAATTCTCAACAAAATTCTAACCAATAGAATTCAGCATCATACTGGAAAAAAAAAAAATAAATAAACACCATGACCAATTTGGATTCATACCAGGCTCACAAGGATGGTTCAACATTCAACATTAGAAAATCAATGTAATCCAACATACAAATAAAAGAATCACAGGACCATCTCAATCGACACACAAAAGGCATTCCATAAAGTCCAACAGCAAATCCTGTTAAAAACTCTCAATAAAATATGTATCGAAGGGAAATTCCTCAACATAATAAAGGACATCTATACAAAAATCTATACAAAATCAACAGCCAATATCATTCTTAACAGAGAGAGGCTGAAAACATTCCCCTTGAGAACAAGAACAAGACAAGGATGCCCTTTATCACCATTCCTATTTAACATTGTTCTGGAAGTCCTAACTAGAGCAATTAGGAAAGAAAAAGAAATAAAGGGCATCCAAATTGGTAAGGAAGAAGTAAAACTACACCTATTAGCAAATGATATGATACTATACATAGAGAAACCAAAAGACTCCACAAGAAAACTACTGGAACTAGCAGAAGATTTCAGGAAAGTATCAGGATACAAGGTAAACATTAAAAAAAAAAATCAGCTGAGTTCCTACACACCAATAGAAAAAACTACAAAAATGAATCAGGAAAGCAATACGATTTATACTAGCCTCTAAAAAAAGAAAATGCTTAAAATAAATCTAACCAGGGATATAAAAGACCTATATAAAGAAAACTACAAAACAGTACTGCAAGAAACCAAAATAGACCTGCCTAAATGGAAATAATACCATGCTCATTGATAGGTAGACTCGACATTGTGAAAATGTCAATTCTACCCAAAGCAACCACATACCAACAACATTCTTTAAAGAGATGGAAAAAACAATCATTAACTTTATATGGAAAGGAAAGATGCCCCAGATAAGTAACACACTACTGAAGAAAAGAATAAAGTAGGAATCCTTGCACTACCTGACCTCAGAACCTACTATACAGCTACAGTAGTCAAAGTAGCCTGGTACTGGTGCAACAACAGATACATTGGTCAATGGAACAGAATTGAGAACCCAGATGTAAATCCATCCACCTATGGAAACCTGATCTTCGACAAAGGCCCTAAGTCCATTAAATGGGGAAAAAAAGTCTTTTTAACAAATACTCATTACCCATTGCTGTGAAGTCAATTCTGACTCATAACAACTCTATAGGACAGAGTAGAACTGCCTGATAGGGTTTCCAAGCAGTGGCTGGTAGATTCGAACTGCCAACCTTTTGGTTAGAGGTCAAACGCTTAAGCACTGTGTCACCAGGGCTACAATTTAATAAATGATGCTGGCAAAACTGGATGTCCATGTGTAAAAAAATGAAACAGGACCCATACCTCACACCATACACAAAAACTATTTCAAAATGGATCAAAGACCTAAATATAAAACAAAAAACTATAAAGATCAAAAAAGAAAAAATAGGATCAAGCCTAAAGACCTTAATGCACAGTATAAATAGGATACAAACCATAACTAACAATACACAAACGCCACAAGATAAACTAGATAACTAGGATCTTCTAAAAATTAAACACTTATGCTCATCAAAAGACTTCACCAAAAGAGAAAAAGAGAACCCACAGACTGGGGAAAAAAAAATTTGACTATGACAAATCCGTCAAAGTTCTAATCTCTAAAAACTACTCAAAAATCCAACACCTATAGAACAAAAAGACAACCTGATTAAAAAATGGGCAAAGTATATAAACAGACACTTCACCAAAGAAGACATTCAGATGACTAACACACACATGAGGAAATGCTGTCAATCACTAGCCATTAGAGAAATGCAAGTCAAAACTACAACCAGATACCATCTTACCCCAACATTACTGACAAGAATCAAAAAAAAATACAGAAAATAACAAATGTTGGAGAGGCTGCGGGGAGCTTGGAATTCTTATGCACTGCTGGTGGGAATGTAAAATGTTAAAACCACTTTGGAAAACGATATGGTACTTTCTTAGAAAGCTAGAAATGCAAATACCATATGATCCAGCAATCCCACTCCTAGGAATATATCCTAGAGAAATAAAAGCTGTCACAGTAATAAACATATGCACACCTGTGTTCATTACAGCATTATTCACAATAGCAAAAAGATGGAAACATCCTAAGTGCCTATCAACAGATGAATGGATAAACAAACCAAACACTATGAAATACTATGCAACAATAAAGAACAATAATGAATCTGCAAAACATCGCACAGCATGGATGAATCTGGAAGGCATTATGCTGACTGAAATAAGTCAATCACAAAACAGCAAAAAGACCACTGTATAAGACCACTATTATACAAACTCATGAAGAGGTTAACACACAGCAATCTTTGATGATTACTAGGGAGGGGAAGGGTAGGGAGGGAAAAACACTAACTAGACAATAGGTAAATGGTGACTTTGGTGAAGGGTAAGACAGTACACAGCGCTGGGGAAGCCAGTACAGCTTGACCAAGGCAAAATCATAGAAGCTTTTTAGGCACATCCATACTCTCTGAGGGACAAAATTACTGGGCTGAAGGTGGTGACCATGGTCTTGGAGGACATCTAGCTCAATTAGCATAACATAGTTTATAAAGAAAATGTTCTACATCCTACTTTGGTGAGTAGCATCTGGGGTCTTAAAACCTTGTGAGCAGCCATCTAAGATACTCCGCTGGTCCTACCTCATCTGGAGCAAGGGAGAATGAAGAAAACCAAAGACACAAAGGAAAGATTAGTCCAAACGACTAATGGACCCCAACTACCACAGCCACCACCAGACTGAGTCCAACACAACTAGATGATGCCTGGCTATCACCACCAACTGCTCTGACAAGGATCACAATAGAGAGTTCTGGACAGAGCTGAGGAAAAAATGTAGAACAAAATTCTAACTCACAAAGAAAGACCAGATTTACTGGTCTGACAGAGACTGGAGAAACCCTGAGAGTATGGCCCCTGGACAGCATTTTAACTCAATATTGAAGTCACTCCTGAGATTCACCCTTAAGGCAAAGATTAGACAGGTCCATAAAACAAACAATAATACACGTAGCTCAAACTTGTATACAAGAATAAATGGGCACACCAGCCCAGGGGCAAGAAAAAGAAGTCAGGAGAGGACAGGAAATCTGGATGAATGGAAATGGGGAACTCAAGGTCGAGAAGGGAAGAGTGTTGATATGTCGTAGGGTTGGCAACCAATGTCACAAAACAATGCATGTATTAATTGTTTAATGAGAAACTAATTTGCTTTTAAACCTTCATCTAAAGCACAAAAAAAAGTCAAAGACAGAAGGCCAGAATATTATAATTGGCCTTCAGACTGAATTATAAACGTGAATACAGTCCACACATTTTTTTAAAATTGTTCTTTGCTACGTGGGAAGCATCACATCCAAATGTTAAAAATTCTTCCTAGGATAGTGAATACTAATGGTTTTGAATTTTCATAACAAAGCTAGAAATGACCTACATTTAAAGGAACTCTTGTTCTGGACTCTTAAAGTCATATGATGCCAGAGGTAGTTGGAACCTTAAGCAGACTCCTTTGAGCATTTATTCATTTAAAAAAAAAAAAATGTTATTCCTGGATCCCTGACATCTCTGCTGACTGGAGACTGCATTGGAATTCCCTCCACTCATTTTGTCCACTCTCAGTTCACTTCCATGGAGATTTATCTTTCTAGAACTGCCCCCACAGGGTTTCCAAGGAGGTGGATTCGAACTGTCAACTTTTTGTTTAGCAGTCAAGCTCTTAACCGCTGCGCCACCCGGGCTACGTTGGGACAAAATGTGTATCTAGGTCATGGTACTCCTGTTTGCATAAGAATTTTGGCCTTGTTGCAACTTATCAGAAAGTCACATGTCACCATTCACAAGGTCACATCCTCAGGTTGCTTATCAGCAAAATAGTAATAGAGCCTACCTCGTTGCATTATAGCGATTAAATGGGACATTGAATAAAAAAGCTCATTGTGACTTGCGGCGGCCACTGCACGCAGGAACTCCACTCGCCTCGCGCCTCTCTCGCTTCCTCCACAACCATGTCTGACAAACCCAACAGGGCTGAGGTTAAGAAATTTGACAAGCCGAAATTGAAGAAGACAGAAAGACAAGAGAAAAATCCACTGCCTTAAAAAGAAATGGTCGAACAGGAGAAGCAAGCAGGCGAATATGGCCAACATGTGCTGTACATTTCACAAGCATTGCCTTCTTGTTTTCCTTCTTTTAGCTGTTTAACTTTGTAAGATGCAAAGAGATTGGATCAAGTTTAAATGACTGTGCTGCCCCTTTTCACATCAAAGAATGGAGAATTACTGACAACCAAGGTTGTATCTGCCTCTGCCATTGGCCTGCCTGGCTGGCAGGGAAGGAAAAGAACTCACATGGTGGTGAAGAAAGGAGCTAGATGGGACGACAGTGAATAAGTATATTGAGTAAAAGCAAAAGAAAAACAAAAAGATTCTCAGCATCATTTGTAATGAGGGCAATGCAAATCAAACTCACAATAAGGTATCACTTTACACCTATGGTTGTTGTTAAGTGCCTTCATGTCAGTTCTGACTCATAGCAACCCGAGGGTCAACAGAATGAAACACTACCCAGTCCTGTGCTATCCTCACAATAGTTATGTTTGATCCCATTGTTGCAGCCACTGTGTCAATCCATCTCATTGAGGGCCTTCCTCTTTTTCAATGATTCTCTACTTTACCAAGCATGATGTCCTTCTCCAGGGATTGGTCCCTCCTGATAACATGTCTAAAGAATGTGAGATGAAGTATTGCCATCCTTGCTTCTAATGAGCATTCTGGCTGTACTTCTTCCAAGACAGATTTGTTCATTCTCCTGGCAGTCGAAGGTATATTCAATATTCTTTGCCAATGTAACAAAGTCAAAGGCATCAGTTCTTCTTTGATCTTCCTTATTCGTTGTCCAGCTTTCACATGCATATGAGGCGATTGAAAACAGCATGACTTGGGTCAGGTGCATTTCAGCCCTTAAAGTGACATCTTTGCTTTTGAATACTTTAAAGAGGTCTTTTGCAGCAGATTTGCCCAATTCATTGTGTCCTTTGATTTCTTGACTGCTGCTTCCACAGGTGTTGATTGTGGATCCAAGTAAAATGAAATCCTTGACAAATTCAATCTTTTCTCCTTTTATTATGATGTTCCTTATTAGTCCAGTTGTGAGGATTTTTGTTTCCTTTATGTTAACGTGTAATCCATACTGAAGGCTGTGGTCTTTGATCTTCACCAATAAGTGCTTCAAGTTCACTTTCAGCAAGCAAGGTTGTGTCATCTGCATATTGCAGGTTGTTAATAAGTCTTTCTCCAACGCTGATGCACCATACTTCTTCATATAGTCGCGTTTCTCTGATTATTTGCACAACATACAGATTGAATAAGTTTGGTGAAAGGATGCAACCCTGATGCACACCTTTCCTGATTTTAAACCACGCTGTATTCCCTTGTTCTGTTTGAATGACTGCCTCTTATGGTCTACGCACCGGTTCCTCATGGGCACAGTTAAGTGTTCTGGAATTCCTACTCTTAGAGCAAAGTTATCCATAATTTGTTATGATCCACATAGTCGAATCCCTTTGCATAGTCAATAAAACACAGGGAAACATCATTCTGGTATTATCTGCTTTCAAACAAGATCCATCTGACATCAGGAATGATATCCCTGGTTCCACGTCCTCTTCTGAATCCAGTTCAGAATTTCTGGCAGTTCCCTGTTGATGTACTGCTGCAACCACTTTTCAATGATCTTCAGCAAAATTTTACTTGTGTGTGATATTAATGATATTGTTCAATAATTTCTGCATTGTTTTATCACTTTTCTATGGAATGGGCACATATATGGCTCTCTGCCAATTGGCTGGACAGGTAGCTGTCTTCCAAATTTCTTGGCATAGACGAATGAGCGCTTCCAGTGCTGCATCCATTTGTTGAAATATCTCAACTGGTATTCCGTCAATTCCTGGAGCCTTGTTTTTCGCCAGTACCATCATTGTGGCTTGGACTTCTTCCTTCAGTACCATTGGTCCTTGATCATATGCTACCTCCTGAAATATCTGAATATCAACCAGTTCTTTTTGGTACAGTGACTCTGTGTAATCCTTCCATCTTCTATTCATGCTTCCTGCATCGTTTAATATTTTCCGCATAGAGTCCTTCAATATAGCAACTCATGGCTTGAATTTTCTCTTCAGTTCTTTCAGCTTGAGAAATGCTGAGTGTGTTCTTCCCCTTTGGTTTTCTAACTCTAGGTCTTTGCACATTTCATTATAATACATTATTTGTCTTCTTGAATCACCCTTTAAAATCTTCTGTTCAGCTCATTTACTTCATCATTTCTTCCTTTCACTTTAGCTACTCTACATTTGAGAGCAAGTTTCAGACTCTCTTCTAACCCCCATTTTGGTCTTATCTTTCTTTCCTGTCTTTTTGTTTTTTTTTTTAGTTTTTTATTGTACTTTAGATGAAGGTTTACAGAACAAATAGTTTCTCATTAAACAGTACACATATTGATTTATGACAGTGGTTAACAACCCCACAACATGTCAACACTATCCTTTCTCAACCTTGGGTTCCCTATTACAAGCTTTCCTGTCCCCTCCTGCTTTCTAGTCCTTGTCCCTGAACTGTTGTGCCCCATTAGTCTCATTTTGTTTTATGGGGCTGCCTAATCTTTGGCTGAATGATGAACCTCAGGAGTGACGTCATTACTCAGATCAAAGGGTGTCCGGGGGCCATACTCTCCGGGTTTCTCCAGTCTCTGTCAGGCCAGTAAGTCTGGTCCTTTTTTGTGAGTTAGAATTATTGTTCTACAATTTTCTCCAGCTCTGTCCAAGACTCTCGGTTGTGATACCAATCAGAGCAGTCAGTGGTGGTAACCAGGCACCATCTAGGTGTACTGGACACAGTCTAGTGAAGGCCGTGGTAGTTGTGGTCTATTAGTCCTTTGGACTAATCTTTTCCTTGTCTCTTTTCTTCATTCTCCCTTGCTCCAGAAGGGATGAGACCAGTGGAGTATCCCAGATGGCTGCTCACAGGCTTTTATGACCCCAGATGCTACTCACCAAGGTAGAATGTAGAACATTTTCTTTATGAACAGTGTTATGCCAGTTGAGCTAGGTGTTCCCCAAGATCATGGTCCCACAGCCCTCTGCCCAGCAATTCAGTCCCTCAGGGAGTTTGAATGTGTCTATGGAGCTTCCATGACCTTTCTTTGTACAAGTTGTGCTGGTTTCCCAAGTATTGTGTACAGTCCTACCCTTCACTAAAGTTACCACTTACCTATTGTCTATGTAGTATTTCCCCCGTCCACCTCTCCCATCCCTTGTAACCAAGAAAGATTGTTACTTTTTGTATGTGAACTTCTTCATGAGTTTTTACAGTAGAGGTCTCATACAATATTTGTCCTTTTGTTATTGCTTTATTTCATTCAGCATAATGTCCTCCAGTTTCATCCATGTTATGAGATGCTTCAAAGATTCATCATTGTTCTTTTTGATGCATAATACTCCATTCTGGGTATGTACCATAGTTTGTTTATCCATTCATCTGTTGATAGGCATGTAGGTTATTTCCACCGTTTTGCTATTGTGAACAACGCTGCAGCAAACAAGGGTGTGCATAAGTATATTCATGTGATGGCTCTTATTTCTCTAGGATATATTCCTAGGAGTGGGATTACTGGATGGAATGGTATTTCTATTTCTAGCTTTCTAAGGAAGAGCCATATCATTTTCCAAAATTGTATCATTTTGCATTCCCACCTGAGGTGCATGAGTTCCGTACTCCCCACAGCCTATACAACGTATGTTATTTCCCATGTTTTTGATTCCTGCCAGTAATGCCGGGATGAGATGGTATCTCATTGTCATTTTAATTTGCATTTCTCTAATGGCTAGTGATCATGAGCATTTCCTCATATGTCTGTTGGCTGCTCGAATGTCTTCTTTGGTGAAGTGTCTGTTCATTTCCTTTGCCCATTTTTTAATTGGATTATTTGTCTTTTTGTTGTAGAGATGTTGCTTGTAGATTTTAGAGATTAGAACTTTGTCTGACTTATAATGTCCAAAAATTATTTCCCAGTCTGTAGGTTCTCTTTTTACTCTTTTGGTGAAGTCTTTTGATAAGCATAAGTGTTTCATTTTTTTAATATCCCAGTTATTTATCTTATCTTCTGGAGTTTGTGTGTTGATAGTTATGGTTTGTAAACTGTTAATGCCATGCATTAGGGCCTCCAGCACTGATCCTATTTTTTCTTCTATGAACTTTATAGTTTTTGGCTTTATATTTAGGTCTTTGATCCATTTTGAATTAGTTGTTGTATATAGTGTGAGGTATGCACCGTTTCACTTTTTTGCAGATGGACTTCCAGTTTTGCCAGCACTATTTGTTAAAAAGACTGTCTTTTCCCTATGTGATGGACTTTGGGCCCTTGACGAAGATTAGGTGACTCTAACTGGGTGGATTTACATCTGGGTTCTCAATTCTGTTCCATTGGTCAATGTTTCTGTCATTGTACCAATACCAGGCTGTTTTGATTACCGTAGCTGTATAGTAGGTTCTGAGGTCAGGGAGTGCGAGTCCTCCTACTTTATTCTTCTTCTTCAATAGTACTTTACTTATCCGGGCCTTCTTCTCTTTCTTTATAAAGTTAGTGATTAGTTTTTCCATCTCTTTAAAGAATGTTATTGGTATTTGGTTCAGGATTGCATTGTATTTGTAAATTGCTTTGGGTAAATTTGTCATTTTCACAATATTGAGTATACCTATCAGTAAGCATGGTATGTTTTTCCACTTATGTAGATCCTTTTGGGTTTCTTGCAGTAGTGTTCTGTAGTTTTCTTTGTATAGATCTTTCACATGCCTGGTTAGATTTCTTCCTAAGTATTTTTTTTTTAGGGGCTATTATAAATGGTATTGTTTTACCTGATCTCCTTTTCATCATTCTCTTTATTGGTGTATAGGAATCCAACTGATTTTTGTGTTTATCTTGTATCCTGCTACTCTGCTGAATCTTTCTATTAGTTCCAGTAGATTTCTCGTGGAGCCCATTGGGTTTTCTACGTATAGTATCATATCATGCGCAAACAAGGATAGTTTAACTTCTTCATTACCAATTTGGATGCCCTTTATTTCTTTTTCTTACCTTATTGCTCTAGCTAGAACTTCCAGCACAATGTTAAATAGGAGTGTTGATAAAGGGCATCCTTGTCTTGTTCCTGTTTTCAAGGGGAATGTTTTCAGCCTCTCTCCATTAAGAATGATGTT
>NW_004444115.1:4121492-4141819 GCF_000243295.1 Trichechus manatus latirostris
GTTTTTTTATTACCTTTTCAATCTCTTACCTTGTTATGCATCTGTTCAGATTTTCAACATCGGTGTGTGTTCGTTTGTGTAGGTGGTGTGTTTCTAGAAATTTAACTATTTCCTCTAGGTTTTCAAATTTCTGAGAGTATAGTTTTTCATAGTACTCTGTTACGGTCCTTTTTATTTCAGTTAGTCTGTTGTAATATCCCAGATTTCATTTGTTATTGGGTTATTGGAATCCTCTCCTATTTTTATTTTGTCAGTGTGGCCAGTGGTTTGTCTATTTTGTTGATCCTTTCAAAGAACCAACTTTTGATTTTCTTGATTCTTTCTATTGTTTTTCTATTTTATTTTTCATTTATTTCTGCTCTGTTCTTTATTATTTCCTTTCTTCTATTGGCTGTGGGCTTTTTCTGCTGTTCTCTTTCTATTTGTTCAAGTTCTGAAGTTAATGTTTTGATTTTGTCCCTTTCTTCTTTTTTGATGTGTGTATCTATTGCTATAAATTGTCCTCTGAGGACTGCCTTTGCTGTGTCCCAAAGGTTTTGGTATGATGTGATTTCATTCTCATTTGATTCTAGGAATTTTTTGATTCCATCTCTGATTTCTTCTATTACCCAGTGGTTTGTAACCAAGGTGTTATTCAGTTTCTGTGTAACTGATTTTTTTCCTTGCTCTTCCTGTTGTTAATTTCTACCTTGATGGCGTTGTGGTCAGGGAAGATACTTTGAATTATCTCAAAGTTTTGGATCTTGTTGAGGATTGTTCTTTGGCCTAAGATGTGGTCTATTCTGGAGAACTTTCCATATGCATTGGAAGAGAATGTGTACTTTGCAGCTGTTGGGTGAAGTGTTCTATATATGTCTATGAGGTCAACTTGGCTGACTGTGCCCTTTAGGTCTTCTGTATCTTTCTTCAGTTTCTTTCTAGATGTTCTGTCCTTTACCGAGAATGGTGTGTTGAAGTCTCCTACTATTATTGTGGAGCTGTCAGTTTCTCTTTTCAGTGCTGTTAGAGTTTGTTTTACGTATTTTGGAGCCCTGTCATTGGGTGCGTAGCTGTTTATTATGGTTATGTCTTCATGATGGATCATCCCCTTAATCATTATATAGTATCCTTCTTTGTGTTTTATGGTGGATTTTGTTTTAAAGTCTATTTTATCTGAGATTTGTATTGCCACTTCTGCTCTTTTTTGGTAGCTGTTTGCTTGAAGTATTTTGTTCCATCCTTTGATTTTTAATGAATTTATGTCTTTATCTAAGGTGTGTCTCTTGTAGACCTCATATTGATGGATCGTGTTTTTTTAACCGTTTGGTCACTCTCCATCTCTGTATGGGATGTTTAAGTCATTTACATTAAGTGTAATTATTTATAGGTGTCAGTTTATTGCTGTCATTTTGTAGTGCTTTTTTTAATGGTGTTGATGTTTTCTTTGTTCCTCTTGCTCTCCTGTTCTGATTTCCTTTTGTTTGTAGATTTTTTCTTTTTTTTTTTTTGTTTCTTTTTTTGTTTTTACTGAGACTTTATGTTTTTCTTCTTTATTTGATGAGTAGGTTTGTTAACCTTCTTTGTGGTTACCTTGAAAGTTACCCTTAACTTCCTAGGTTTGAACCAGTCTATTATTACTTGGTATCGCCTTGCCTTCCTCTCCGTTAGAAGGTTCTATACCTACAACATTTATTCCCTCTTTTATTGTTCTTATATTGTTGTCATTTATAGATTAATCTCTCTGGTTCCCTGTTGTAATTCTTTTGGTCTAGGATAGTCCTTGAGAGTTCATTTCCTAGGTTAATATCTGGCTGGTACAATCCTGTGTCCTAGATTCAGCCTGTGGTCTGATGTTGTTTGTTCTCAAATTGAGGGACTCCCTTTAATAATTTTTGTAAGTTTGGTTTTGTTTTTACATAGTCCCTTAACTTCAGTTTATCAGGAAATGTCCTAATTTCACCATCATATTTGAAGGAGAGTTTTTCAGGATGTATTATTCTTGGCTGGCAATTTTTTTCTTTCAAGTTTTTATATATATCTTTCCTTTGCCTTCTTGGCTGCATGGTTTCTGCTGAATAATCCGAGCTTAGTCTTATCATTTCTCCTCTGTATGTGACTTCTTGTTTTTGTTGAGCTGCTCTCAGGATTCTTTGTATGTCTTTGGTTTTAGCGAGTGTGATTATGATATGCCTTGGTGATTTTCTTTTGGGGTCTGTCCTATATGGGATTCGCTGAGTTTCTTGGATGTTCAGCTTTTCATCTTTCATGATATTGCATAAGTTCTCTGTCAGCAGTTCTTCAATGATCCTCTCTGTGTTTTCTGTTTTCTCCCTGTGTTCTGGAACTGTGATCACTAGAAAATTTTTGCTTTTGATTATATCCCACATAATTCACAGGTTTCTTCATATTTCTTCGTTCTTTTTTCTGATTTTTCCTCAAACAGATTTTTAACCAAGTGTTTGTCTTCAATTTTGCTGATCCTGTTTTCCATCATTTCAAACCTACTCCTCAGCCCTTCTATGACACTGTCCATTTTGGAAATATTGTTGTTTATCTTTTGGATTTTTAGTTGTTGTTTTTGTATGATTTCCAGTTATGGAATTTATTTTAGAATTTTGTTCCTGTATTATTTTCCATAATTCTTCCATTTTTTGTCTGTATTTTCCATGACTTTTTCTGCCTTTTCCATGAATTTGTCTATTTTTTCATCATTTTTGTCTGCTTTTTGCTTCAACTCTTGGATAGTTCTGAATATTAGAGATTTGAATTCTCTATCAGATAGTTCTAGTGCCTTTTCTTCTACTGGAAAGTCATCTGATGTTTTATTTTGGACTTCTACTGGAACCATCCTGTCCTGTTTTAGTATGTTTTGATATTGTCTGATGTCTTCAGGACATTCAGTAGTTATTTTCCACTTTTATTGATTGTAGATTTGTTTGTTTCTTCCTTCTTTTTTGTTTTATTTGGTTATGTCTGAGCAGGTAGGCTGTGCGTTCTTTGTTGTTTGCTCGTCTGTAGGCACAATACTTTTTCCCTCCTTCTCCTATGGGCAGGGTCACTCGCTCAGCTCTGGTACAGCAAAGCAGGTCCAGCTGAAGGGGAATTGCTAGAATGGGTTGTTTGTGGCACATACTAGGGCCAACAAGGCAGGCTGGGAATCAGTGCAGGGCAGGTTCTGGTAGGCTGTGCCTGTGCTGCTTGGGGTGTGATGTTCAGCGCACAGTGCAGGTAGGCAGGAAGGAGGGGGGAGATTGTGATGTGTAGAGTTAAGATGGGTATGGGAAACAGGAAAGAGAGGAGACACAACAGGAGCCAAAAACATACAAACAAACAAACAAAAAAGAATGCTAACGAGCTTGCAATTGCAGTGGAGAGATGTGAGACTGAGAAATGGAGAAAAACAGAAAGTAAAAAATAAAAATAAAAAAGGAAAAAAACAAATAAATTAAAATTAGAAAATAAAAAAGAAAAGCCTCTAGGGATCCCACCGGTCTGGGGAAGTTTCTTCCAGGCCATGAAGGACAGCTTGGCTAGAAGTGGTAGAGGTGTCACACAGCACCAGTTATTCAGGAGACGGGAAGAGAAGGTAAGTATAGAGAGACTAGAAATTGAGAAATGAAGAAAGACAAAAAGGGAAAAAGAGAGAGAAGAAAACAAAACAAAGAAACAAAGGAAAAAGAAAGGCCTCCAGGGATTCCATCGCTCATCTGTGCAGAGTAAGGGAGTAGCTTCCATGCTGTGCCATACTGTCTGGCTAGAATGGGCTCCCAAGCCAAGAAAAGAAAAAGAAAACAAGCAAATCAAAATAGACCAGACAAACAACCAAAAATCTCCAGCAATTCCACAAACTGGCAGCATGGGCCAGTAAGCAGTTTCACAGTAGAGCAGTGCTTTGCAGCCTTTCAGGAAGAAGCAATGATGGCACATGGAGACAGGTATTTGAGAGAAAGGAGGGGGAGGTGATGATAGGTAAGGAAGGAATTAAAAGAAGTGGAAAAAAGCAACACCAGCAGCAAACAAATGGTACTCAGGGTGCCGGCCAGCGTGGGTGGGTGGAATCGAAGCAGCACTGGGGTGAAGCTGGTGCTTTCCAGCCAAGACACTGTGGGTGCAGGAAGCAGAGGAGGCCCAGTGGGGGTGAAGAAGGGTGCCGGGTGGAAAAGCATATATCACTTGTTACTGGTTGTTCTGTCTCCTGCTAGAAGCTCAGTGAAGCTGCATTCTTATACCCCAACCTGTTCACCTATCTCTGATAGGAGTCCAAGATGGTAGATCCGTGCTGTGTTAGCTGATAGGGGACCTCTGCATGTATCTCTCCTCGCTCTCTGTTCTCTGTCAGTTTCTTATTCAATTTGGTGCTTAGCTGAGTTCTTTATCTCTTCATTTGATGCTTAGGGTTTCAGGATTGATGTGTGTCTCTGTTTGACTTAGTTTTTTGGATCTTTTCTGTGGAGGGACAGGGTGATGTTTCTGACTATAGTGCCATGTTGTCTGGAAGTCCTTTCTTTCCTGTCTGTTTAATGACCTCTTGCTTTCTTCATGTATGATGTCCTTGAAGTCATTCCACAACTTATCTGTTGTTTGGTCATTAGGGTTCAATTTGTCAAATCTATTCTTGAAATGGTCTCTAAATTCAGATGGAATATACTCCAGGTCATACTTTGGCTCTTGTGGACTTATTATAATAATATCTTCAGCTTCAACTTGAACTTGCGTATGAGCAATTGATTGTTCCAAAATCATCCCCTGACTTTGTTTTAACTATTGATATTGAACTTTTCCATCATCTCTCTCTACATACGTAGTCGATTTGATTTCTGTGTGTTCTATCTGGTGAGGTGCACATGTATAGTCGCCGTTTATGTTGGTGAAAAAAGGTATTTGCAATGAAGAAGTAGTTGGTCTTGCAAAATTCTATCATGTGGTCTCCAACATCATTTCTATAACCAAGGCCATATTTTCCAACTACTGTTCCTTCTTCTTTGTTCCAACTTTCACATTCCAATCACCAGTAATTATCAATGCATCTTGATTGCATGTTTGATCAATTTCAGACTGCAGAAGTTGATAAAAATCTTCCGTTTCCTCATCTTTGACCTTAGTGGTTGGTGTGTAAATTTGAATCATAGTCATATTAACTGCTCTTCCGTGTAGACATATGGATATTGTCCTATCACTGACAGGATTGTACTTTAGAATAGATCTTGAAGTGTTCTTTTTAACAATGAGTGCAATGTCATTCCTCCTCAATTTGTCATTCTCCGCAGAATACACCATATGATTGTTTTATTCAGAATAGCCAATACCAGTCCATTTCAGTTCACTAATGCCTAGGATACTGATCTTTATGGGTTCCATTTCATTTTTGACAACTAATTTTCCTAGATTTATACTTCATACATTCCACGTACTAATTCTTAATGGATGTTTGCAGCAGTTTCTTTTCATTTTGAGTCGTGATACGTCAGTAAATGAAAGTCCCGTAAACTTGACTCCATCCATGCCATTAAGGTTGACTCTATATGAGGAGGCAGCTCTTCCTTGGTTATATTTTGAGCGTCTTCCGAAGTGAGAAGCTCGTTTCCCAGCACTATACCAGACAATGTTCTGCTGCTATACATAAGGTTTTCACTGGCTAATTTTTTCAGAATTAGACTACCAGGTCTTTCTTCCTAATCTGTCTTAGTCTGGAAGCTCAGCTGAAACCTGTCCACCATCAGTGACCCTGCTGGTATTTGAAATACTGGTGACATATCTTCCAGCACCACAATAACATGCAAGCCACCACAGTACGACAATCTGACAGATGTGGGGTTACACCTACTAGGATGCCCTTAATAACAATAATAAAAAAATGGAAAATAGCAAAAGTTTGCAAGGAAGTGCAGAAATTAGAATCCTTGTGCATTGCTGGTGGGAATGTAAAATGATGCAACCATTGTGGAAAACCGTTTGGTGGTCCTTCAAAAAATTAAATATATAATTAGCATATATATTCCACACTTAGATACTTATTCAAATAATTAAAAGGAGTCAGACAGATACTTGTATACCAAATGTTTATAGCAGCATTATTCACAATAGCCAAAAGATGAAAACAATCTAAATATCCATCAACAGATAAATGGATGAACAAAATATTGTAAATACATACAATGAAATAGTATTTATCCATAAAAAATGAAGTTTTGATATATGCTAGAACATGGACAAACCTTAGAAACATTGTGTTAAGAGAAATTAGTCAGACACGAAAGAAGAAATAGTGCTTGGTTTCACTTATATGAAATATCTAGAGTATGCAAATTTATAAAAACAGAAAGTAGATTAGTGGCTACCAAGCGCTGGGAGAAGCGAGAAATGGCAATTTATTGCTTAATGGGTGCACAATTTCTGTTTGGGGTAATTAAAAAGTTTTGGAAATGGGTAGTGGGGATGGTTGCACAATATTGTGTATTTAATTAATGTCACTGAATTAGACACTTAAAAACGATTAAAATATCAAGTTTCTGTTATACATATTTTACACAATAGTTTTTTGAGTTAAAAAAATTACAAGCCCTGACTTTTTATTATTATATTTGACAGACCCTGGACTAACTCTGACTAATAGCTATAAAGTTTGTTAACGCTTACCTCCTATTTTTGTACCTGTTTCATCCCAGATCAGTGGTGCCCAGTTTGAGGACCAACACTGCTCCACAGACCACATCTGAGCAGCTGTTCTCCAGAGAGTGATGGGCTGTAGAGTTGGAGAAACTGATCGTAAGTGCAACAGTGGCTGAGGGAAGGAAAGGCCACTGTATTGTAATTGTGGTGGCATAGCTTTCTTCTGAGTGTAGCAATGTGCTGAACACCAAGCAAGCTTTGAACTCACATATGCAAACCTACTCCATACAACTTTCTGTTTGTTTTTCTGTTGAGCAAAGATGTCCTATAGCTCAAGCATTTAAACACATTGTTTAATTTGTCTTTACACTATTTTTAAATGTTTACATGCTTCTAAAAACACCCTGCTGTTTCAGAGTTCAGAGTTTATGAATAGTTGTGATCCTGTGGTCTTTCATCTCTTGCGTGCCTTCCAATCAGCAAGTCTTTATTTATGATGAGAAGGGGCCAGTTAGTGTTTCTCAAACATTCAGGCAGAAATGAAGCTGATACACTTCTTCCAAGACCAGTTATTGGGTTGAAAACTATTGAAAGCTATTGTATCAGTACTTCTTTTGGGGGAAAGGGAGAAAACAGCTCTGCAGTGTCCGTCTCTGAAAACACACAATACATGTGTCATGAGGGTGAGCTAGTCTATTCCCTGCTCCAGGTCCTTCATCCACCCTGGGGACTTATCCCCAAACACAGTTCATGTGAGGTCATAAAGCCATGGATATCTCTAGCTGGTGCTTCATATTCATGCAGGAATACAGTTTTCAAGGCTCAACTCAGAAGAATTCTGAACCAATAGATCAATAGTGGACCCAGAAATTTGTATGCTAGTGAGATTTCCAGCTCACATAATTGGTCCATAGACCATACTTTTATGAACATATTTCTAAATGATATTTACATTTCTGATAGAAACAAGATTTCTGAATTTCTTCCAAGTACTGAAAGCATTGCTTGTGATTGTAGATAGCATTCCTCTCTTACTATCCCCTTCCCCATTATATTCTCTGTGGTACATCAATGCTTCCTACTCAGGCCTTGCATCTGTATGGAAAATCAGCAGTTATAGGTTGGGGGCAGTAGTGTTCGATCCACAATTTTGTTAAATTCCCAATTCATACATCTTTGACACATCCTTGAGACTTTTGGTATCTACTCCTTGGTTCTCATAGCCCAGTCTGGCTGTCTTCATCATTCTTTCCACTAAGCCACTTCTGACATTGTTACATTGTTCCCAAAAGAAAGCACTGGACAAGGTGTCCAGGTTGGCCCCACTTTTCCCTTCTGTTGTTGTTGTTAGTTGTCATTGAGTCAGCTCCGATTCATGGTGACCTTATATATAACAGAATGAAATGTTGCCCAGTCCCATGCTATATCCACGATCGTTGATATATTTGAGCCCATTGTTTTGGCTATTGTGTCAACCTTCTACCAAACATGATGTCCTTTTGTAGTGATTGGTCTTATCTGATGACAAGTCCAAAGTAAGCAAGCTGATGTCTCGCCATCCTCACTTCAAAGGAGCATTCTGGTATTCTAAGAATGATTTGTTCATTCTTCTGGCAGTTCACTGCATATACAATATTCTTTGCCAACACATCAATTTGAATGCATCAATTCTTCTTTCTTTCTTTTTCATTGTCCAACTTTCACATGCATAAAGGTAATTGAGAAGACCATGGTTTGGATCAGGTGAACCTTAGTCATCAAAGTGAAATCTTTGTTTTTTAGAAATTTAAAGAGGTCTTTTGCATCAGATTTGCCCAATGCAATATGTCATTTATTTCTTGACTACTGTTTCCATAGATGTTGATTATTGATCCAAGTAGAATGAAATCCTCGACAACTTCAATTTCTTCTCCATTTACCATGATGTTGTTTATTTGTCCAGTTATGAGGATTTTTCTTCACTTTTAGGCATAATACATACTGAAGGCTGTAATCTTTGACCTTCATCAGTAAGTGCTTCAATTTGTCTTCATTTTCAGCAAGCAAGGTTGTATCATCTGCATATCACAGGTTGTTAGTGATCCTTCCTCCCATTTTGATGCTGAGTTCTTCTTCATATAGTCCAGCTTCTTGTATTATTTGCTCAGCATACAAATTGAATAAGGTGCAAGAATATAATCCTGCTGCACAACTTTTTCAATTTTAAACCATGCAGTATCCCCCAGTTCTATTCAAACAACTGCTTCTTGATCCATGTACAGGTTCCACATAAGCACTATTAAGTGTTCTGGAATTCTCATTTTTCCTAATGTTATCTGTAATTTGTTATGATCCACACAGACAAATGTTCACGTAGTCGATAAAACACAGTTAAACATCTTTCTGGTATTCTTTGCTTTCGGCCAAGATCCATCTGACACCAGTGATATCCCTCATTGCATGTCTTCTGAGTCCAGTTTGAACTTTTGACAGTTCCCTATCATTGTAAGACTTCAGTCTTTTTAAATTATCTTCAACGTAATTTTACCAGCATGTGATATTAAGGATATTGTTTGATAATTTCTGCATTCCATTTGATCACTTTTCTTTGAAATGGGTACAAATATGGATCTCTTTCAGTCAGTTGGTCAGGTAGCTGTCTTCCAAATATTTTTCCATGAACAAAAAAAGAACTCCCAACTTTACATCTGTTTGTTGAAACATTTTAATTGGTACTTGCCAATTCCTGGAGCCTTGTTTTTCATCAGTACAGCTTGAACTTCTTCCTTCAGAAGCAGCCGTTCTTGATCACATGCTACCTCCTGAAATGGTTGAATGCCAACCAATTATTTTGTAACAGCAACTCTGTGTTCCCTCCATCTTCTTTTTTTATTTTTTATTGTTGTAGTTTAAATGAAGTTTACATTTGAAGTTAGTCTCCCATACAAAAATTTATGCATACATTGTTATGTGACCCTAATTGCTCTCCCCAAACTGGGACAGCACACTTCTCTTTCCACTCCTAATTCCCCATGTCCGTTCAACCGGCTCCTAACCCACTCTGCCTTCCCATCTCACCTTCGGACAGAAGCTGCCCCTTTAGTCTCTTGTATCTACTTGAGTTAAGAGGCACACTCCTCACAAGTATCACTTTATGTCCCACAGTCCAGGAGAATCCCTTTCTGAAGAGTTGTCCTCTGAAACTGTTTTAGTTCTGGACTGATAGAGAATCCAAGGGCCATTCCTTTCCCGGGTTCCTCAAGTCTTAGACCACTAAGTCTGGTCTTCTTACTAGAATTTAACTTCTGCACCCCACCTTTCTCCTGCTCCATCAGTGACTCTCTGTTGTGTTCCCTGTCAGGGCTGTCATTAGTGGTAGCCAGGCACCCTAGTTCTTCTGGTCTCAGGCTGATGAAGTCTCTGTTTTATGTGGCCCTGTCTGTCTCTTGGGCTAACACTTTCCTTGTATCTTTGGTGATCTTCATTCTCCTTTACTCCAGGTGGTTGGGACCAGTAGAAGCATCTTAGACGGCCGCTTGCAAGCTTTTAAGACCCCAGACCCCACTCACCAAAGTAGGATGCAGAACATATTCTTAATAAGTTTTGTTATGTCAATTGACCTAGATGTCCCCTGAAAGCATGGTCCCCAGGACCCTACCCCTGCTACTTTGTCCCTCAAAGTGTTTGATTGTATTCAGGAAACTTCTTAGCTTTGGTTTAGTCCAGTTGTGCTGACTTCCCCTGAAGTGTGCTGTCCTTCCCTTCACCTAAGATAATTCTTATCTACTATCTAGTTAGTACATAACCCTCACCTTGACTCCCCACCTTCAAAACCATCAAAGAACGTTTTCTTCTGTGTTTAAACCTTTTCTTGAGTTCTTATAATACTGGTTTTATACAATATTTGTCCTTCTGTGACTGACTAAATTCACTCAGCATAATGACCTCCAGACTCCTCAATGTTATATGATGTTTCATGGCTTCATCGTTGTTCTATATCGTTGAGTAGTATTCCATTGTGTGGATATACCATAATTCGATTATCCATTCATCCATTGATGGACACCTCCGTTGTTTCCATCTTCTCGCTATTGTGAACAGTGCTGCAATGAACATGGGTGTGTATATATCTATTCGTGTGACGGCTCTTATTTCTCTAGGATATACTCCAAAGAGCAGGATAGCAGGATCATATGGTACTTCTATTTCCAGCTTTTTAAGGAAGGGCCAAATCGATTTCCAAAGTGGTTATACCATTTTATATTCCCACCAACAGTGTATAAGTGTTCCAGTCTCTCCACAACCTCTCCAGCATTTATTATTTCGTGTTTTTTGGATTAATGCTAGTCTTGTTGCGGTGAGATGATATGTCATTGTAGTTTTGATTTGCATTTCTCTAATGGCTAATGATCATGAGATTTCTTCATGCATCTGTTAGCTGCCTGAATATCTTCTTTGTGAAAGTGTCTCTTCATATCCTTAGTCCATTTTTTAACTGGGTTATTTGTCTTTTTGTTGTTGAGGTTTTGCAGTATCTTGTAGATTTTAGAGATTAGACGCTGATTGGATTTGTCGCTGCCAAAAATTTCTTTCCCAGTCTGTAGGTTGTGTTTTTTACTCTTTTGGTAAAGTCTTTTGATGAGCATGAGTGTTTAACTTTTAGGAGCTCCCAGTTATCTAGTGTCATTTCTGGTGCTTGTGCATTGTTACTTATGGTTCGTATTGTGTTTATGCCATGTATTAGGGCTCCCAGTGTTGTCCCTATTATTTCTTCCATGATCTTTATTGTTTTCGATTTTATATTTAAGTCTTTGATCCATTTTGAGTTAGTTTTTGTGCATGGTGTGAAGTATGGGTCTTGTTTCATTTTTTTGCAGATGGATATCCAGTTATGCCAGCACCATTTGTTAAAGAGACTGTCTTTTCCCCAATTAACGGATTTTCAGCCTTTGTCAAATATCAGCTCCTCATAGGTGGATGAATTTATGTCTGGATTCTCAATACTGTTCCATTGGTCTATGTATCTGTTGTTGTACGACTACCAGGTTGTTTTGACTATCGTGGCAGTATAACAGGTTCTAAAAGCAGGTAGTATGAGGCTTTCCACTTTGTTCTTCTTCTTGAGTAATGGTTTATTTATTCAGGGCCTCTTCTCTTTCCATATGAAGTTGGAGATTTGTTTCCCCATCTCATTAAAAACTGCCGGTGGAATTTGGATCTGGATTGCATTGTATCTGTATATTGCTTTGAGTAGAATTGACACTTTCACAATGTTGAGTCTACCTATCCATGAGCAAGGTATGTTTTTCCACTTATACAGGTCTCTTTTGGTTTCTTGCAGTAGTCTATCTTGTAGTTTTCATTGTCTTTTGCTATTCTGGGTAGATTTATTCCTAAGTGTTTTATCTTCTTGGGGGCTATTGTAAATGGTATTGATTTGTTGATTTCATCTTCGAGGTTCTCTTTGTTGGTGTAAAAGAATCCAACTGATTTTTGTATATTTATCTTGTATCCTGATACTTTGCTGAAATCTTCTATTAGTTCCAGTAGTTTTCTTGTGGATTCTTAGGGGTTTTCTGTGTATAAGATCCTATCATCTGCAAATAGAGATACTTTGACTTCTTCCATACCAATTTGGATGCACTTTATTTCTTTTTCCAGCCTAATTGCTCTGGTTAGGACCTCCAGCATAATGTTGAATAAGAGTGGTGATAAAGGACATCCTTGTCTGGTTCCCATTCTCAAGGGGAATGCTTTCAAAGTCTCTCCATTTAGGATGATGTTGGCTATTGGCTTTGTATAAATGCCCATAATTATATTGAGGAATTTCCCTTCTATTTCTATTTTGTTGAGAGTTTTTATCATGAATGGGTGTTGTGTTTTGTCGAATGCCTTTTCTGCATCGATTGATAAGATCATGTGGTTCTTCTCGTTTGTTTTATTTATGAGATGGATTACATTGATTGTTTTACTTAAGTTGAACCATCCCTGCATACCTGGTATAAATCCCGCTTGATCGTGGTGAATTATTTTTTTGATATGTTGCTGAATTCTACTGGCTAGAATTTTGTTCAGGATTTTTGGGTCAATGTTCATGAGGGACATTGGTCTGTAATTTTCTTTTCTTTTTTTATTTGTGATGCCTTTACCTGGTTTTCTTATCAGGGTTATGCTGGCTTCATAGAAAGAATTTGGGAGTATTCCACCTTTTTCTATGCTCTTAAATACCTTTAATAATAGTGGTGTTATCCTTTCTCTGATAATTTCGTAGAACTCTCCAGTGAGGCCATCTGGGCAAGGGCTTTTTTTTTTTTTTTTTTTCCCCTGGGAGTTTTTTAATAACCTTTTCAATACTTCCCTTTATTATGGATTTATTTAGTTGTTCTACTTCTGTTTATGTTGGTTTAGGTAGGTAGTGAGTTTCTAGAAACTTGTCCATTTCTTCTAGGTTTTCAAATTTGTTAGAGTACAATTTTTCATACTATTCTGTTATGATTCTTTTAATTTCAGATGGGTCTACTGTGATATCACCCATCTCATTTCTTATGCGGGTTATTTGCTTCCTCTCCTGTTTTTATTTTGTCAGTTTGGCTATTGGTTTATTAATTTTGTTGATCTTTTCAAATAACCAGCTTTTGGTCTTGTTAACTCTTTGAACTGTTTTTCTATTCTCTATTTCATTTAATTCTGCTCTAATTCTTATTATTTCCTTTCTTCTGGTACCTGGAGGCTTCTTTTGTTGCTCCCTTTCTACTTGTTCCAGTTGTAGGGTTAATGTTTTGATTCTGGCTCTTTCTTCTTTTTGAATGTGTGCATTTATTGCTCTAAACTGACTTCTGAGCACTGCTTTTTCTGTGTCCCAAAAGTTCTGGTAGGATGTGTTTTCATTCTCGTTTGATTCTATGAATTTCCTTATTCCATCCTTAATTTCTTCTATAACCCAGTAGTTTTTGAGCAAGGTGTTATTTAGTTTCCATGTGTTTGATTTTTTTCCTTGATTTTTGTGTTGTTGATTTCTACTCTCATGGCTTTATGGTCAGAAAAGACGCTTTGTAATATTTCGATGCTTGGGATTTTGTTAAAGCTTGCTATATGGCCTAATATGTGATCTATTCTGGAGAATGTCCCATGTGTGTTGTAAAAGAAGGTATACTTGGCAGCTGTTGGGTGGAGTGTTCAGTATATGTCTATGAGATCAAGTTGTTTGATTGTAGCATTTAGCTCTTCCATGTCTTTGTTGAACTTCTTTCTGGATGTTCTGTCCTTCACCAAAGGTAGTGTGTAGAAGTCTCGTACTACTATTGTGGAGCTATCTATCTTTCTTTTCAGTGCTGTTAGAGTTTGTTGTATGTATTTTGGAGCCCCGTCATTCATTGGGTGTGTTAATATTTATTATAGTTATGTCCTCCTTGTGTATTGACCCTTTAATCACTATATAGTGTCCTTCATTATCTTTGTGGTAGATTTTACTTTAAAGTCTATTTTGTCAGTGATTAATATTGCCACTCCTGCTCTTTTTTGATTGATATATATTTTTCCATCCTTTGAGCTTTAGTTTGTTTGTGTCTTTAAGTCTAAGATGTGTCTCTTGTGGGTAGCCTATATACGGATCATGTTTTTTATCCAATCTGCCACTCTCTGTCTCTTTATTGGTGCATTTAGTCCATTTACATTCAGAGTAATTATTGATAGGTATGAGTTTAGTGCTGTCATTTACATATTTTTTATTGTGTGCTGTTCACAGTTTCTTTGATCCACTTAATTTTCTGTTTTTCTTTATGTATTTTCTTTTCATCTTTTTCATTGTTGTTGATTTTGTGTTTGCTGAGTTTTTATATTTTTCTAGTTTTTTATTTTGACTTGTAGGATTGTTAGTGTCCTTTGTGGTTACCTTAATATTTATCCGTATTTTTCTAAATTTATACTAGTCTTTTATTTCTTTATATCTCTTTGACTTCCTCTAAATATGAAAAACCTATGTCTTCATTTTCTAAGTCCCTCTTTTTTGTTTTAATGTTGTCATCTTTTACATATTGACATCTGTTTCCCTATTTTCAGTGTTTTAGCTTTGATTTACTTTTGTAACTTCTCTATCTTGGTTGATATCTAGTTACTCTGTTGTGTGTTCTAGTCTTGGGTTGTTATCTGATGTTACTGATTTTCTAATCGGAGGACTCCCTTGAGTGTTTGTAGCAATTTTGGTTTGATTTTTGCAAATTGTTTAAACTTCTGTTTATCTGGAATTGCCCTAATTTTGCCATCAGATTTGAGAGACAGTTTTGCTGGATGTATAATTCTTGGCTGGTAATTTTTTTCTTTAAGGCTTTATATATGTCATTCCATTGCCTTCTTGCCTGCATGGTTTCTGCTGAGTAGTCTGAGCTTATTCTTATTGACTGTCCTTTGTAGATGACTTTTCATTTATCTCCAGCTGCTCTTAAAATTCTCTCTTTATCTTTGGTTTTGACAAGTTTGATTATAATATGTCTAAGTGACTTTCTTTTGAGATCTACCTTATGTTCGATGAGCATCTTGGATAGATATCTTGTCATCTTTCATGATATCAGGGAAGTTTTCTGCCAACAAATCTTCAACAATTCTCTCTGTATTTTCTGTTATTCCCCTCTGTTCTGGTACTCTAATCACTTGTAGGTTATTCGTCTCAATAGAATCCCACATAATTCTTAGGGTTTCTTCATTTTTTTAAATCCTTTTATCTGATTTTTTCCTCAAATAAGTTGGTGTCAAGTGCTTTATCTTCAATCTCACTAATTCTGACTTCCATTGCCTCAATTCTGCTCCTATGACTTTCTATTGAGTTGTCTGATTCTGAAATTTTATTGTTAGTCTTCTGAATTTCTGATTGCTATCTCTATGGATTCTTGCAGCCTGTTAAATTTGTCATTATGCTCTTCTCTAATCTTTTTGATTTCCTCTATTGCTGTTCTGTGTTTTACTTAATTTCCTTCCTAATTTCTTGAAGACTTCTGTATATTAATCTTTTGTATTCTTCCTCTGGTAGTTCCAAGAAATTTTCCTCCTCTTGAAAGTTTCTAGATTATTTTGGGAGCTTGCTGAAGCCTCTTTATGTGATTTTATATTAACTGTTTTCTCCAAGCCATCAATAAGTTATTATATTTATTTAATGTTTGCTTACTGTGTCCTAACTTCTTGTTTTGTTTTGATATGCCCAAATAGGCTGCTCATATGAGCTAGTTTGATTATTGGCACCTTTGAAGCTGTAATGTCCTGTCACTGGGTGGTTTGATCTGTTACTAGGTATGCTTGCTCAGGAGTCTGCCCACTCCTTCTTTATGGATTCAGCTTAGGTGCTCAGGTAGATAACCACCACGTGTGTGGTGTAGGCTGTCACTTATAGTCCTAGACAGGCATGGGTGATTGGTGTAGACACAGGCATCTGGCTGCAGCAAGGGGACACACTCTGAGCAAGGCAGGGAGATTAGAGCCCCCCCCCCCGGAGTGTCCAGGAGGAAGGCTTGTCTCTGTTCCCTAGAGCATGTAGGTGAGTGAGTTTTGCAGCCTAGCTGTGAGCACCTCATGCTGTTGGCTGTAAGGACTGGGGAATGCCTCTTATTCATGGTCCCGTATCGCAGGTGGCTAGGTGGAGTGGGTGGAGCCACCCGTCCTCAGGCCCCTGATGTGGGTAGGTGAACACCCTCCTTAATGGGCAGAGCAGTGTCAAATGTCAGGAACCTGCCACTTCACAGCTGAAACAGTTTAGGTTAGACTTCAGGTATATACCCTGTTGCCCTGCAGTAATGAGGGTCTATGCTGTTGAAATGGGCCCACACAGGTCTATGCAGGGGGAAAGGCACTCAAAGTCCATGGATCCCTGATGCCTGTGCCTAGGCAAAGGAGCTGTGCCTATCCTGGGTTCCTGCCTTAGGGGAGTCTGCTTTTTATTTTTCCCCCGTTTGTTAATTTGTTCACTATCCAAGGCCAGGAGAATGGCTCCTGGTATGCGACACATCCTACTTCTGGCCCAGGAGACTCAGCAATTGCTGAAGCCAGTCCAGGCCCCAGTGCAGAGCAGGGAGCGGAGAGGTAAATAGCAGAGATGTTTTTCCCTAAGGGGGATATTTTTGATCTGTGCAGTAGGCTGTACGCAAGTACTTATCTTTTGCAAATCCAGGGCTGCTTCTCACTGGTTCTGGGTGGCTGAGTAGATTCTCTGGCACTGGGTCTCTCCTTGTGTGGAAAACGTGCCTAGCGAGCACCGCTGCTTGCCTTCTTCACCGTTCATCCATGAGCTGACCAGGCCTGAAGGGCTCAGGCTCTCACCAGGTCAGGTCCGGCAACTCCTCACTGCTTCTGAACTGTCTCTCCCTCCCCCTGCCACTCAATCTGGTTCCTCAACTTTGCCTTTGATATTCAGGGTTCCCAGATTGCCACATATAATTGATTCACTGGTTTTTTTTGGGTCTTGGTTGTAAGAGGGTCCATCAGAATCATCTGACTACTCCACCATCTTGGCCCCACCTCCCTGTTCATCATCTTTTGATGTTTCCTGTGTCATTCAATTTTTTTGCCCATAGAATCCTTTAGTAACAGAACTTGAGGCTTACATTTTCTCTTCAGTTCTTTCAGTTTGAGAAATGCCAATCATGTTCTTCCCTTTTGGTTCTCTAACTCTAGCTCTTTGCACATTTCATCACAATGCTTTATCTTGTCTTTTCAAGCCACTGTTTGAAACCTGTTTAGCTACTTTACTTCATCGTTTTTTCATTTGCTTTATCTAATCTGTGCTTAAGAGCAGGTTTTAGTGTCTCTTACGACATTTATTTTGGTCTTTTTCTTCCTTCCTATCTTTGTAATAGCCTTTTTTCATGTATAACATCCTTGATGTCTTCCAACAACTCATATGGTTTGGTCATTAGTGTTCAATGTGTCAAGTACTCTTACAGTGCTCTGTAAATTCAGGCTTGATGTATTCAGGGTTGTACTCTGGCTCTTGTGTACTTGCTTTGATTTTCTTCAATGTCAACTTGAAATTGCACATGAGCAATTCATAGTCTGTTCTGTTGTCGGCCCCTGGCTTTGTTTTGACAGATAATATTGAGCTTCTCCTTCATTCCTTTACACAGATGTAGTCGATTTGATTCCTGTGTAATCCATCTGGCAAGGTCTGTATGTATAGTTGTCGATTGCATTGTTGAAACAAAAGTATTTCCTATGAATAAGTTCTTGGTCTTGCAAAATTCTACCATGTAAACTTCAGCATTGTTTCTATTACCAAGGCCATATTTTCAAACTCCTGATCCTTCTTCTTTGGTTCCAACTTTTGCATTCCAATCACCAGTAATTATCAATGGATCTTGAATTGAACATTTGATCAATTTCAGACAGCAGCAGTTCATAAAAGTCTTCAATTTCTCCATCTTTGGCTTTCCTGGTTGGTGCATAAATAATATTTGTATTGAATGATCTTCCTTATAGGTGAATGAATACTAACCTATCACTGACTGCATTGTACTTGGATAGATCTTGAAATGTTATTTTTATGATAAATGCAGCTTTGTTCTTCAGTTTGTCATTCTTGGCATAGAAGAACATATGATTGTTGGATTCAAGACAGCTAATTCCAATCCATTTCTGCTCACTAATGCCTAGGATTTCGATGTTGAAGTGTTCAATTTCATTGTTAATGACTTCCAATTTTCGTTTATTCATACTTCATATATTCCATGTTCTGATTACTAATGAATGTTAGCAGCTATTACTTCTCATTTTGAGTCATGCCACATCTGCAATTGGAGGTTATGAAGACTTTACTCCATTCATGTCATTAAGGTCGAGACTCCTTTGACAAGGAAGTTCTTCCCTAGTTGTATTTTGAATACCTTCCAACTTAGAGAGCTCACCTTACAGCACTATATCAATGTTCTATTGTTACCCATAAGATTTTCACTAGGTGATTTTCAGAAGTAGATTGCTGGGTCTTTCTTCCTAATCTATCTTAGTCTGGGTGCTCTGCTAAAACCTGTCCACCATAGGTGACCCTGGTAGTATTTGAAATACCAGTGTCATAGCTTTCAGCATCACTGAAACACCGAACCACCATAGTACAACAAATGACTTGTAGATGGTGGCTTGTCCCTTTACCTCTCATCTAATCTGAATGATCTAGAACAAGTTACATTCTCCCTCTAAGGCTTTACTTTGCCTGATTGTACAATGTGGATAATATCATGTATCTTCTGGGGTATTTTGAGGGTTGAAAGAATTAATAAATATCAAAATTCTTTAAAAGCTGTAAAATTTTCTCGCTCTACAAATATAATGCAGTTTTATTGCTTTCTTCTCCCTAGATAACTTTGCACACTTCATTAATTGTTCTGTTTAGAATCTGATGAATACAGTTGGGATTACGCATTCAGAGGAAGGAAGAGCTCAATTACTGACAGTCTCTTGGTTCATGGAAGAAAAATAATTAAGAGTCACATAAAAATGCAACTTAATTATGTTTGGTTATCTTATGGATAGAAAGAAGAAGTACAATTAAACTTTATAGGAAGTAACCCAAAGACCTTCAACACTGGCACCAGATAAGCTTAGTGTCCTCCTCCCTGGTAGGCCCAGCAAACTCATATGTACTCTGTAAATTGAGACTTTCCACAGGTTACCCCCTCTATGTAGCCTTCCCAGTAGGTGTCTCTAACCACTTCTTGCCTAGTGTATTTTAGCAACCACCTCTATGTGTTGCGTGTTATTTCTTTGCATGCATGTGTTTCCCTGGCCCAATACTGACAGTAGGATGAGTCCACACAAGACCCCACCATGGGGATGCTGGTGGCCTAGAACTGCAATATTAACCATGGCCAGTGATGACTGGCAGGGAGCACACAAGTGTCTAAGTCAGAAGGCTCCGTGCAGACTTGACAGAGTGGGGATGGAAGGGTGTGGACGATGTGACAAGCAGGACACCAGAGTAACCAATTACTGAAATGCCAGGAGATCCCAGATAAAAAACAGTGGCTGTTTTTGTGGCCTCGAGAAGGCACAGTGAACTCCAGGTACACACCCTCAAATAACTGGTGGTTGCATGGTTTGAGAATTCCTCTCTTGGACAAATTCCAGGTCCCACAGTCTGGGTCATTCTTTGTCACCCTTTCTCCTTCAGGTTATTTGAGTCAGCTTTGATTCACTACTCTTTATTCAGAAAAACTCTGCTGTATTGCTCAAAAAAGCAAGTGCTGTAGAAATGCTGGCAAGGAACCGGGTGTGTGTTTCTGCCACTAGGATATAGTTATACGATTGGTGTAACTGCCTTTCCAACAGACTGGCCTGGTTCACCTCCCTTTTTCCTCTAAGATTTGGCTTACGCTTCACCTCCTTCACAGAGCATTCCCGTTACCTGCACCTTGCACTTCCCCCCCACCCCTGCTTCTAGGCTAGATATGGCGTATCACCTCTGTGCTGCCACAGAGCCTGCGCTTAACTGCTGTCATATTTGTTGTGAGTTATGATCATTTCCTCACTGTCCTTTTTCTGTCACTTTACAAGGAGCTCAGGTTTTAGTCTCTCTGGGCTTGGCCAGAATAGGTGTCTCAGGAAATGTTTGTGGAATTAATAAATATATGAATATTTTAAAAAAGAGTAAGAAAGGAGGTTCCGGCAAGATGGCGCTCTAGGCAGAAGCACCAAGCCGTCCCTCCACAGCAAAGATCCGAAAAACTAAGCCAAACAGAGAATCAACAATCCTGAAACCCTAGAACATCAAATGAAGAGATAAAGAACTC
>NW_004444115.1:4142048-4143333 GCF_000243295.1 Trichechus manatus latirostris
CACCCCCCACCCCTCTTCGCCCGGGCGCGGACTCCTCTGCTTCCCGTGGCCACAGTCTCTTGACTGGGAAGCGCCGGCTGCTTGGATTCCACACACCCAAGCGGGCGGCTCTCTGGGTGCCATTTGTTGGCTGCTAGTGTTACATTTTTTCCTGCTTCTTTTAATTTCTCACTTGTCTCTCGCCACCTCCCCCTCCTTTTGCTTGAGTGCCTGGCTCCGAGCGCCATTTTTGCTTCTTCCTGCAGAGCTGAGGGGCTCCATTCGAATGTGCAGCTGCCTCCCGGTCTGGGCTGCCGTGCTGGTGGGATCCAGGGGCTTTTGTTCATTTGTTCCTCTGCTTCCCGCAGCCACGGTCACTTGACAAGGAGGCGCCAGCTGCTTGGATTCCACACACCCAAGCTGGTGGCTCTCTGGGTGCCATTTGTTGGCTGCTAGTGTTGCTTTTTTTTTTTTCTGCTTCTTTTGATTTCTCGCTTGCCTCTCGCCACCTCCCCCTCCTTTCACTCAAGTGCCTGGCTATGTGCGCCACCTTTGCTTCTTTCTGAGGGGCTCCAGAGCACCGGCAATTTGTGATACACGCTTTCCCACTCTCTACTCTTCTTCACTCACACTCGGCCTCCTCTGCTTCCCACGGACACAGTCTCTTGTCCAGAAACACCACCTCGCACTGGTTGCCTCTCTGAGTGTCATTTGTTGGCTGCTGGTGTTGCTTTTTGTTGTTGTTGTTGTTTTTTCTGCTTCTTTGGATTTCTTCCTTGCCTCTTACCGCCTCCCCCTCCTTTTGCTTGAGTGCCTGGCTCCGTGAGCCATCTTTCCTTTTTCCTGAGGGGCTGAGGAGCTCCATTCGAGTGTGGAGCTGCCTCCCAGTCTGGGCTACCGTGCTGGTGGGATCCCGGGGCTTTTCTTCATTTTGAATTGTTTGTCTGTTTTATTTTCCTTTTCTTGAGTTGGGAGCCCTTTCTGGCCAGGTGGAGCTGCGTGCCAGGGAGACTTTCCTTCGGCTTCCAAAGACGTGCAGAGGGATCCCTGAACACATTTCTTTTTTCATTGTTTTCTTTTTTTCTGTTTTTCTGGGGGGCCTTTCTTGTTCTTCTTTTTTTTCTTTTTTTGATTTGTTTTGTTTTCTTTTCCCTCTTTTTCCCTTTTGTCTTTCTTCATTGCTCAATTTCTCATCTCTCTATATCTTCCTTCTCTTTCTGATCCCTGAATACCAGGTGTTGTATGCCTCTGTGCCTTCTGGCCAGGCTGTGCTGTGACACCTGAGAGCGACTTCCCAAGACCTCAT
>NW_004444115.1:4151420-4179438 GCF_000243295.1 Trichechus manatus latirostris
AAAAAAAATTAAAATTAAAATTAAAAAAAAGAGTAAGAAAGAAAAAGCCTCTCTGATCCAGTATATTAATTCTTACTGAACTTTTTATTTTGACTTGATTATAAATTCACATGTAGTTATAAGAAATAACACAGAGAGATCCTGTGGAACTTTTACTCAGTTTCCCACAATGGAAACATCTTGTAAAACTATAAGACAATATTACAAACGGTATATTGACATTGATACAGTGAAGATACTGAACATTTCCATCACCACAAGGATCCTTCACCTTGCCCTCCCCTTACCCTGTCCCTAAACCTGTCAACCATTAATCTGTTCTCCATTTCTATAATTTTGTCATTTCAAGAATATTACACAAAAAGAATAATAGGGACTGGCATTTTTCACTTAGCATAATTCCCTTGATAGCCTTTCAAATTGTTGCATATATCACTAGTTCGTTTCTTCCACTACTGTGTGGTATTTCTTGGTATGGTTACCAGTTTGTTAAGACATCTGGGCTGATGCTTGTTTTTTCTGTTACAAATAAAGCTACTACAAACAATCATTTTGCGGTTTTTTATGTGAACATAAGTTTTCATTTATCTGGTGTAAATATCCAGAAATGAAATTGCTGGGTCATATGGTACTTGCATGTTTAGTTGTATAAGGAACTGACAAACTGTTTTTCACAATAGCTGTACCACTTTATATTCCTGCCAACAAGGTATGAGTTTCAGTTTCTCTGCATACTCTTCGGTATTTGGTATTGTGACTATTTTTTATTTTAGCCATTGTGATAGGTGTGTAGTTATACCCATTGTAGTTTTAATTGGCATTAAAAAATACTCTAATTAAAATTAATCTAATGAGTAATGAGGTTAAACAGCTTTTCATGTGTTGTTGTTGGTTTTTTTTTTTTTTCCCCCCATTGTATATCCATCCTCTTCAGTGAAGTTCCTGTTCATGTCTTTTCTGGGATATATTTATGTCTGCCAGCCACTCCTTGAAACCCCTAAAGGGCACTTCTACTCTGTTCTATAGGGTTGCTAAGAGTTGGAATTGACTCAACAGCAACCGGTTTGGTTAGGTTTATATATATATATAACTTCTATGTGATATATATATACACCTTCTATGTGATTTTCATATATTTTCTCCCAGTCTACAGTTTGTCTTTTCAACTACTTAACAAGGCTTTCACAGGGGAAACGTTTTTAATTTTGATGAACTCCAATTTACGTTTTTTTTTCTTTTTTACATATTGTGCTTTTTGTGACAAATCTCAGAATGCTTCACCTAGTTCTGGGTACTGGAAATTTTCTCTTGGTTTTCTTTTTCTTTTTTTAATTTGTTTGTTTACCTGAAAGTTTCTTCTCATCTCGCCTCCAGACAGGAGCTACCCATTTAGTCTCATGCATCTACTTGAGATAAGAAGCACACGCTTCATTTTATGTCCCATAGTCCAGTCTAATCTTTTTCTGAAGAGTTGGCCTCGGGAATGTTTTTTTTGGGCTAACAGAGAGTCTGGGGACCATGTCTTCCAGGGTTCCTCCAGTCTCAGTCAAAAAATTAAGGCTGGTATTTTTACTAGAATTTGAGTTCTGCACCTCACTTTTCTCCTGCTCCATCAGGGACTCTCTGTTGTGTTCCCTGTCAGGTCGGTCATTGGTGGTAGCCAGGCACCATCTAGTTCTTCTGGTCTCAGGCTGATACAGTCTCTGGTTTATGTGGCACTTTCTGTCTCTTAGGCAAATATTTTCCTTGTGTCTTAGGTGTTCTTCATTCTCCTTTGCTGCAACTGAGTTGAGACCAATTGATGCATCTTAGATGGCCACTCGCTAGCTTTTAAGACCCCAGAGTCACTCACCAAAGTGGGATGCAGAACCTTTTCTTAATAAACTTTTTTATACCAATTGACCTAGATATCCACTGAAACCATGGTCCCCAGACCCCCACCCCTGCTACTCTGTCCCTAAAGTGTTTGGCTGTATTCAGGAAACTTCTTAGCTTTTGGTTTAGTCCAGTTGTGCTGACTTCCCTGTATTGTCTGTTGTCCTTTCCTTCACCCAAGATAATTCTTGTCTATTATCTAGTTAGTGAATACCCTTCTCCCTCCCTCCCCACCCTCATAACCATCAAAGAATGTTTTCTTCCGTGTTTAAACCTTTTCTTGAGTTCTTATAATAGTTCTTATCCAATATTTGTCCTTTTAAGACTGATTAAATTCACTCAGTATAATGCCTTCCAGATTCCTCCATCTTATGTTTCACGGATTCGTCATTGCTCTTTATCGTTGTATAATGTTGCATTGTGTGAATATACCATAATTTGTTTATCCATTCAGCTGCTGATGGGCACCTAGGTTGTTTCCATTTTTTTGCTATTGTGAACAATGCTGCAGTCAACATGGGTGTGCATATATCTATTCGTGTGATGGCTCTTATTTCTCTAGGATATATTCCAAGGAGTGGGATTGCTGGAAGGTATGGTACTTCTATTTCTAGCTTTTTAAGGAAGCATCAAATTGATTTCCAAAATGGTTGCACCATTTTACACTCCCACCAACAGTGTATAAGTGTTCCAGTCTCTCCACAACTTCTCCAGCGTTTACAATTTTGATGTTTTTTGGATTAATGTTAGCCTTGTCGGGGTGAGATGGCATTGTAGTTTTGATGTGCATTTCTCTAATGGCTAATCATCATGAGCATTTCCTCCTGTATCTGTTAGCCGCCTGAATGTCTTCTTTGGTGAAGTTCCTGTTCATATCCTTTGCCCATTTTTTAATTGGGTTATTTGTCTTTTTGTTGTTGACATTTTGCAGTATCTTGTACATTTTAGAGATTAGATGCTGACTGGATTTGACATAGCTAAAAAATTTTTCCCAGTCTGTAGTTTGCCTTTTTACTCTTTTGGTAAAGTTGTTTGATGAGCTAAGTGTTTGATTTTTTAGGAGCTCCCAGTTATCTAGTTTCTCTTCTGGTGCTTGTGCATTGTTACTTATGGTTTGTGTTCTGTTTATGCCACGTATTAGGCCTCCTAGCATTGTCCCTATTTTTTCTTCCATGTTCTTTATCATTTTAGATTTTATATTTAAGCCTTGGATCCATTTTGAGTTAGTTTGTGTGCAAGATGTGAGTATGGGTTTTGTTTCAGTTTTTTGCATAACTAGATATCCAGCTATACCAGCACCATTTGTTAAGGAGATAGTTTTTTTCCCCATTTAATGGGACTTTGGGCCTTTCTCAAATATCAGCTGCTCATAGGTGGATGAATTTATGTCTGGATTCTCAATTCTGTTCCATTGGTCTATGTATCTGTTGTTGTACCAGTACCAGGCTGGTTTGATTATCTTGGTATAATAGGATCTAAAATCAGGTAGTGTGAGGCCTCCCGCTTTGTTCTTCTTCTTGAATAATGCTTTACTTATCTGGGGCCGCTTCCCTTTCCGTATGAAGTTGGTGATTTGTTTCTCCATCTCATTAAAAAATACCATTGGAATTTTGATCAGGATTGCATTGTATCTGTAGAACGCTTTGGGCAGAATTGACATTTTCACAATGTTGAGTCTTTCTATCCATGAACAAGGTATGTTTTTCCACTTATGCAGGTCTCTTTTCGTTTCTTGTGGTAGTGTCTTGTAGTTTTCATTGTATAGGTCTTTTACGTCTCTGGTTAAACTTATTCTTAAGTGTTTTATCTTCTTGGGGGCTATTGTAAATGGTATTGATTTGGTGATTTCCTCTCCAAAGTCCATCCTCTTTGTTGATGTAGATGAATCCAACTGATTTTTGTATGTTTATCTTGTATCCTGATACTTTGCTGAAATCTTCTATTAGTTCCAGTAGTTTTCTGGTGATTCTTAGGGTTTTCTGTGTATAAGATCATATCGTCTGCAAAAAGAGATACTTTTACTGCTTCCTTACCAGTTAAGATGCCCTTTATTTCTTTTTCTAGCCTAATTGCTCTGGCTAGGACCTCCAGCACAATGTCGAATAAGAGTGGTGATAAAGGACATCCTTGTCTGGTTCCCGTTCTCAAGGGTAATGCTTTCAGACTCTCTCTGTTTAGGATGATGCTGGCTGTTGGCTTTGTATAAATGCCCTTAATTATGTTGAGGAATTTCCCTTCTATTTCTATTTTGCTGAGAGTTTTTATCATGAATGAATTTTGGACTTTGTCAAATGCCTCTTCTGCATCAATTGATAAGATCATGTAGTTCTTGTCTTTTGTTTTATTTGTGTGATGGATTACATTGATTGTTTTTCTAATATTGAACCATCCCTGCATACCTAGTATAAATCCTACTTGGTCATGGTGAATTATTTTTTTGATGTGTTTTTGAATTCTATTGGCTAGAATTTTGTTGACGATTTTTGTATCTATGTTCATGAGAGACATTGGTCTGTAATTTTCTTTTTTTGTGGTGTCTTTCCCTGGTTTTGGTATCAGGGTTATGCTAGTTTAAACTCATACGATGAGTTTGGGAGTACTCCATCCTTTTCTGTGCTCTGAAATACCTTTAGTAGTAGTGATGTTATCTCTTCTCTGAAAGTTTGATAGACTTCTCCTGTGAAATGGTCAGGGCCAGGGCTTTATGTTGTTGGGAGTTTTTTTTTTTTTTCCTTTGAGACGGTGCTTTTATTGTTGTTTAATATTTCATGTGGGTATGTATGGCCTTCCATGTTTGATTGCAAACTTCTTATGTGCTCTTCCACTTTCTCTAAGGTGACTTGGTAAATTGCTTTCCCTCTCTAAGCTTCAATTTCCTCACTCTAAAAGGGGGCTGTTAAGACCTACCGCATAGGTCATTGTGAGGACTGAGATCATCTATGAGAGTGATTAGCATAGTGCCTGGCACACAGCAGATGCTCGCTCAATGGATATTGAGTACTATTTTGATTTGATTTGACTTCAAAACCAAGCAATGTTGTTGCAGATCAGCTGGGCTGTATCAGCACTTCCTGGTCACTCAAGGTGCTGTGACAGTGAGCTGGGGGGTGGGGGTAAGTTCTTTTCTTTTACCTTCCTCTTTTCAAACCCTGAGATCATTTTCAGATTAATCTTGGGAGAACTGTCCCTTCTCCAGTTTATATCTGCCACCCCTAGGTAGGAACAGTACTAGCTGCTACCAAGTTGACCCTGACCCATGGTGACCCCATGTATGTTAGAGTAGAACTGTGTTCCACAAAGTTTTCAATGGCTGATTTTTCAGAAGTAGATCACCAGGGCTTTCTTCTAAGGCACCACTGGGTGGACTTGAAATTTCAACCTTTTGATTAACAGTCAAACGCATTAGCCATTTGCCCTGGGACCACTCCTAGGTTGGAGGGGAATGGTAAAAAGACACTTGTTGAAGACTTTAATGAAAATAGTATTTTATGGCTGCTGTACCCCATATTCTGCTGTGGAGCCCCTCTCTAGCATACCCTGTTCTCCTTACCCCGATGGGGCTGACCCAGCTGGACATATGGGTCATTGTCAAAAGGGGGACCTGTCTCTGAGCAGGGGATAGTAGAAACAGCAGGGACCTGTCCTTCCTGGAAACCAGCCTCAGGAAGTCCCAGCATCCTAGGGTCTTCCAGCCTTCCCGGCCCCTTCACTGATTTTTGAGGTCATCCCTGTTCTCAGGAGACATCCAGGCTGAACCTGGACATTGCTGCTCATTCTTGACTAGTCTGTGCTCCCAGGAAGGGGACATGAAGAAAGGTTTAATTAGATCTCTGTTTCCTGATGACAGCAAGAGTGCCCTCAAGGTGTCTGATGTGTCGGTAGCTTCAGGAAAGTTCTGAATTTTTTTCCTTTTTTTAAATTGAACTTTAGATGAACGTTTAAAGAACAAACCAGCTTCTCATTAAACAGTTAGTACATATATTGTTTTAGGACATTGGTTAACAACTCCATGACATGTCAGTACTCTCCCTTCTCAACCTTGGGTTCCCTATTACCAGCTTTCCTTTCCCCTCCTGCCTTCTAGTCCTTGCCCCTGGGCCGGTGTGCCTCTTTAGTCTCGTTTTGTCCTATGGGTCTGCCTAATCTTTGACTAAAAGGTGAACCTCTGGAGTGACTTCATTACTGGGCTAAAAAGGTGTCTGGGGGCCATACTCTCAGGGTTCTCCAGTCTCTGTCGGGCCAAGAAGTATTATCTTTTTTTTTAGTTAGAATTTTATTCTACATTTTTCTCCAGCTCTGTGCTGGACCCTCTATCATGATCTGTTGTTGGGGGTTTTTAGCTTTTCGATCTCTTCTTTTGTTATAGGTTTATTTAGTTGTTCTACCTGTGTTTATGTTAGTTTAGGTAGGTAGCGAGTTTCTAGAAATTTGTCCATTTCTTCTAGGTTTTCAAATTTGTTAGAGTACAATTTTTCATACTATTCTGTTATGATTCTTTTAATTTCAGTTTGATCTGTTCTGATACCACCCATCTCATTTCTTATACAGGTTATTTTCTTCTTGTCTTGTTTTTCTTTTGTCAGTTTGGACAATAATTTATTGATTTTGTCGATCTTTTCAAAGAACCACCTTTTGCTCTTGTTAACTCTTTCAATGGTTTTTGTATTCTCTATTTCATTTAGTTCTGTTCTAATTCTTATTAGTTCCTTTCTTCTGGTTCCTGTTGCCTTCTTTTGCTACTCTCTTTCTAGTTGTTCCAGTTGTAGGGTTAATGTTTTGATTTTGGACCTTTCTTCTTTTTGGATGTGTGCATTTATTGCTATAAATTGACCTGTGAGCACCGCTTTTGCTGTGTCCCAAATGTTCTGGTAGAATGTGTTTTCATTCTCGTTTGATTCTATGAATTTCTTTCTTCCATCCTTAATTTGATCTATAATCCAGTAGTTTTTGAGAAAGTTGTTGTTCAGTTTCCATGTGTTTGATTATTTTTCATTGCTTTTTCTGTTATAGATTTCTACTTTTATGGCTTTATGGTCAGAAAAGATGCTTTGTAATATTTAGATGCTTTGGATTCTGTTAAGGCTTGCTTTATGGCCTAATATGTGGTCTAATCTGGTGAATGTTCCATGTACCTTGGAAAAGAAAGTATACTTGGTTGCTGTTCAGTGGAGTGTTTGGTACATGTCTATGAGATCAAGTTGGTTGATTGTGGCATTTAGATCTTCTGTGTTTTTATTGAGCTTCTTTCTGGATGGTCTGTCCTTCAATGAAAGTAATGTGTTGAAGTCTCCCACTATTATTGTGGAGCTATCTATCTCTCTTTTCAATGCTGTTAGAGTTTATTTTATGTATTTTGGAGCCCTGTTGTTGGGTGCATAAATGTTTATTATGGTTGTGTCCTCCTGGTGCATTGACCCTTTAATCATTATATAATATCCTTCCTTATCCTTTGTGGTGGATTTTACTTTAAAGTCTATTTGTCAAAGATTAACATTGCCACTCCTGCTCTTTTTTGAGTGTTGTTTGCTTCATATTTTTTTTTCCATCCTTTGAGTTTTAGTTTGTGTCTTTAAGTCTAAGGTGTGTCTCTTATAGGCAACATATAGACGGATCGTGTTTTTTTAATCCATTCTGCCACTCTGTCTGTATTGGTGCATTAAATACATTTACATTCAGCATAATTATTAATAGGCATGAGTTTAGTGCTGTCATTTTGATGTCTTTTTTTGTGTTGTTGACAGTTTCTTTGTTCCACTTAATTTTCTGTGCTGAGCAGTTTTTCTTTACTATTTTCTTTTCATCCTTTTCATTGTTGTTGATTTTGTATTTTCTGAGTCTATATTTTTCTTGTTTTTTATTTTGATGTGTAGGAGTGTTAGTTTCCTTTGTGGTTACCTTAATATTTACCCCTATGTTTCTAAGTTGATACTAGTCCTTTATTTCTTGTTATTGCTTTGACTTCCTCTCCATATGAAAGACTTATGGCTACATTTTTTAATCCCTCTTTTTTGTTTTAATGTTATCATCTTTTATATATTGATATCTCTGTTACCCTATTTTCAGTGTTTTAGCTTTGATTTATTTTTGTGACTTCCTTATCTGGGTTGATATCTGGTTGCGCTGTCCTGTGTTCTAGTCTTGGCTTGTTATCTGATGTTATTGATTTTCTAACCAGAGCACTCTCTTTAGTATTTCTTGTAATTTTGATTTGGTTTTTGCAAATTCCCTTAACTTCAGTTGTTCTGGAAATGTCCTAATTTAGCCATCATATTCGAGAGACAGTTTTACTGGTTATATAATTCATGGCTGCCCATTTCTTTCTTTAAAGGCTTTTATATGTCATCCCATTGCCTTCTTGTCTGCATGGTTTCTGCTGAGTAGTCAGAGCTTAGTATTATTGACTCTCCTTTGTAGATGACTTTTTTTAATCCCTAGTTGTTCTTAAAATTCTCTCTTTACCTTTGGTTTTGTCAAGTTTGATTATAATATGTCTTGGTGACTTTCTTTTGGGATCTATCTTACGTGGGATTGATGAGCAGCTTGGATAGATATCTTCTCATCTTTCATGATATCAGGAAAGTTTTATACCAACAAATCTTCAACAATTCCCTCTGTATTTTCTGTTATTCTTCAGTCACTCCAATCACTCATAGGTTATTCTTCTTGATAGAGTCCCACATAATTCTTAGAGTTTGTTCATTTTTTTAAAATTCTTTTATCTGATTTTTCCTTAAATAAGTTTGTATCAAGTGCTTTACCTTCTATCTCACTAATTCTGACTTCCATTGCCTGAATTCTGCTCCTATGACTTTCTATTGAATCATCTAATTTTGAAATTTTATTGTTAATCTTCTGGATTTCTGTTTGCTGTCTTTCTATGGATTCTTCCAGCCTGTTGAATTTGTCATTATGCCCTTCTGTAATCTTAAGTTCCTCTATTGTTTTGTCTTTGTGTTCCCTGGCTTGTTCTGTGTTTTGCCTGATCTCCTTGATCTCTTGAAGAATTCTGTATATTGATCTTTTGTATTCTACCTCTGGTAATTTCAAGAAGTTTTCTTCTTCCAGAAAATTTCTTGATTCTTTGTTTTGAAAGCTTGCTGAAGCCATCATGGTCTGCCTCTTTGTATGATTTGATATTGACTGTTGTCTCTGAGCCATCAATAAGTTTTTATGTTTATTTATTTTATGTTTGTTTACTATGTCCTAGTTTCTTGTTTTGTTATGTTTTGAAATTCCCAAATAGGTTGCTTGTGTGAGCTAGTATGGTTATTGGTGCCTTAGAAGCTCTAACAACCTGTCACCAGGTGGTTAGATCTGTTGCTAGGTATGTGAGCCCAGGAGTCTGTTTACTTTTCTTGTATGGATTCTGCTCAGGTGTCTAGGTAGTTGGTCACCAAGTGTGTGGTGCAGGCTGTCATCTATAGTCCTAGTCAGACAGGGGTGATTAGTGTAGGCACAGGTCTCTGTCTACAGTAAGGGGTCATGTGCTAAGGCAGGGGACTGATGGCTGCCCCTGAGTTTCCAGGAGGAAAGTTTGTCCTTGTTCTCTACAGCATGTAGGTGGGTAGGTTTTGCAGCCGGACATGGGCACCCACTGCTGTTGGCTGTAAGGATCTGGGAGGAATCACTTTTTCTTGGCACCCTGTCAGGGGTGGCTAGGTGGTGTGAGTGGAGCCACCAGTCCTCAGGCCCCTGATGTGGGTAGTTCAGTACCCTGCTTAATGGACAGAGCAGTGTCAAACGTCACAAACCTGCCACCTCACCGTATAGCTGATACTGTTGAAGTTTGACTTCAGGTATATACCCTGTTGTACTGTGGTAATGAGGGCCTATGCTGTTGAAATGGGCCCACACAGGTCTATGCAGGGGAGAAAGGCATTCAAAGTCCATGAACCCCTTATACCTGTCCCTAGGCAAAGGAGCTGTCCCTATCCTGAGTTCTTGGCTTAGGGGAGCTGGCAGATTATTTTTTCCTGTTTGTTAATTTGCTCCTTCTCCAAGGCAGGGAGAATGGCTCAGAGCACATGTCAGGTCCTACTTCCAGCCCAGAGGACTCAGCAATTGCTGAAGCTGGCCTGGGACCCAGTGCAGAATAGGGAGGGTGCAGGTAAATGGGAGAGAGATTTCTCCCAAAGGTAGTGTTTTTTCATCCATACAGTATGTCAGACGCATGTACTTATCTTTTGCCGATTCATGCCGCTTTCCACTGGTTCTGGAGTCCCGAGTAAACCCTCTGCCACTCGTTCTCTCCCAGTGTGGAAAATGCCTCCCAAGCGCCACTGCTTGCCTCACTGCACATGCCGGCAGATCTAGCCTAAAGGGTGCTGGCTCCCACCAGGTCATGTCTGGCAACTGCTCGCTGCTTCCTAACAGTCTGTCCCTCCCCCTGCCACTCAGTCCAATTCCTCAACCTTGCCTTCGATGTCCAGGGCTCCTGCTAGTCATATATAATTGATTCACTTGTTTTTAGAGGTCTTTGTTGTAAGGGGGACCACAGGAAACTTATGACTACCCCGCCATCTTGGCCGCACCCCTGAAAGTTTTCTAGTTTTATATTTAAATCTATAATTCACTTTGAGTTAATTTTTGTATAAGGTGTGAGACTTAGACTGAAGTTCGTGTTCTTGCCTACGGATGTCCAATTGCTGCAACTACATTTTTAGAAAATTGTATCCTTCCTCCATTATACTGCTTTTGCATGCCCTGTTGCCCTACTCCCAGCTTCTCCCTGTCTGGGTGAGGGTGGGTTAGAGTTTGGCATTCAAAGGAGAGTGTCAAGCTAAACCTTCCATAGACCAGGCTGGTGGGAATGAGGCCAGGAGGGAGGAGGTCAGGTCCAGGGGCATGTGTATGCTCTGTCAGGCCTGTCCCAGAGGGTCAGGGACACCAGCCTTGCTCAGGGTGGCATCAGCAATGGCCTCTCTGGAAAGGGTATGGCCTAGAATAGGTGGTACAGAGCTGAGGTTGCAGTTGGCCTTTCAGATCACAGCAAAGCCAGCAGACACGCTACGTGGGGCCAGGAAAGCACTACACATTCCCAAGTCTTGGAGGGGACATGAGCCAGCCCTGTATGCAAGGTCCCACTACCAGCCCAGACAACCATGGGTGTCCAGACTAGCCCTAACCCAGGCCCCTCCTCAGTGTTTAGGTCTCACTCATTATCTAGAACAGAGTCAGCAAGCTAAGCCTGGCCACCACCTTTCTGTGAAGTGTTACTGGGAGGCAGTCATGACCCTTTGTTTTTTTTACGTATTCTGTATGGCTACTTCCCTTGGTGGTACAAACAGTCAACACACTGAGTTGCTAACAGAAAGGTCTTTGGTTCCAGTCTACCCAGAGGCACCTCGGAAGAAAGGCCTGGAGATTTAGTTCCGAAAAATCAGCCATTGAAAACTCTATGGAACACAGTTCTACTCTGACACACATGAGGTCACCATGAGTCAGAATCAACTGGTTTGGTTTGGTTATAGGGCTGCTTCGGAGGCACAATAGCAGAGTTCAGTATGGTGCTACATATGACAGAAGCTGTGTGACCCACACAGCCTGAAGTATCTACTGTCTGATCTTTACAGACATTGATTATCTCACCACACACATCACCTTTCCTCAGCTGCCCAAAGTGTCCTTGTGGACTCAGGACCAACTGTAGTCTGTGACCAGGGGTCAAGGCCTTCCCAAACCCCAGCCCTTCCTCAGCACTATCTGCACCAATCTTCCCAGCCAGCTCCTCCATGTCGGATCTGCCAGGCCTCTCTGGGCCTGAACAGAGCCTCCCACTGGGAGATCCCTTTCTTCCTCATCACTCATCTCAGTCCCACATGTCCCTCAGGACCTGAATTTGAGCGTTCTTACCTATCTTTCCATGACACCTAACTGCTCCCACTTCTGACCACACATGGCATTTAATGCTTGCATTTTTGGCAATGAGCAAGGGCTTCCTGTTTAATTTACATCTTTGTGAGCGAGGCTGTGAACATCTCGCTCCTTTCTAAGCAGTGGCTGAAGGTGTTCCTGAATAAGTCAGCCATTTTATTTAGCTTTTCTTTATCTAATCCACACACTAAGAAGAGACAAAAAGATTCCTTTGGAAATTATAACCTGAGGGAGAATCAATTATTTGCAACTCATATTCAGTTAAATGGAACCAAGGATATCATTGCAGATGTCAGATGGATCCTGGTTGAAAGCAGAGAATACTAGAAAGAGGTTTACCTCTTGTCTTAGGCTGGGTTCTCTAGAGAAGCAAAACTAGTCAAGTGTATAAATATATATAGAGAGAGATTAATATCAAGGAAATAGCTCACACAATTGTAGAGGCTAAAACATCCGAAGTCCACAGATCAGGGTAGAGGCTTCTCCCAGTTCACGTAGCTGCAGAAGCTGGTGAACCCAAGGTCGGCAAGTTGGAAAGGGGCTCCCGCTCACAGGCTGTGAAGGTCAATGAATTCCAAGATCAGCAGACAAGACCACAAGGTTTCTCCTGATTCACATAGCTGCAGGGGCTGGCGAACCCAAGGTCAGCAGGTCGGGGAACCGGACTCTTACTCACAGGCTGAGAAGTTGGTGAATTCCAAGATCAACAGGTAAGCTGCTAGCTCAAGTCCCAAGAACCAGAGGTGAGACAACAAGAGGCAGCTGCTGAGTCTGGAACAAACCAAAAACCTTGGCAAGGCGAGCAGGCAGAAAGTAACCAGCAGAAGGCAGAGAGATGAAACTGAGAGAGCAGTGAGTTGCCACAGGCCCTGCCTCCACCAGTACCACTCAGCAGATTCCATCATGGGGGTGATCACAACATTTTACAACTGCTAAAACACTGAGAATAATGATCTAACCAAGTTGACATACAATCTTAACCATCACACCTGTGTTTTATTGACTATGCAAAGGCATCCAATTGTGTGGATCATAACAAATTATGGATAACATTGCGAAGAATGGGAATTTCAGAATACTTAATTGTGCTTAAATGAAGAATCTGTACATAGATCAAGAGGCAGTTGTTCAAACAGAACAAGGGGATACTGCGTGGTTTAAAGTCAGGAAAGGTGTGTGTCAGGATTGTATCCTTTCACCACACTTATTCAATCTGCATGCTGAGCAAATAATCTGAGAGACTGGACTATATGAAGAAGAATGGGACATCAGAATTGGAGGAAGACTTGTTAACAACCTGAGTTATGCAGGTGACACAACCTTGCTTGCTAAAAGTAAAGAGGACATGAAGCATTTATTGATGAAGATCAAATCCAACCTTCAGTATGGATTATACCTCAACATAAAGAAAACAAAAATCCTCATAACTGAACCAATAAGCAACATCATGATAAATGGAGAGAAGATTGAAGTTGTCAAGGATTTCATTTTGCTTGGATCCACAATCAACACCCATGGAAGCAGCAGTCAAGAAATCAAAAGATGCATTGCATTGGGCAAATTTGCTGCAGAAGACCTCTTTAAAGTGTTAAAAAGCAAAGACGTCACCTTGAAGACTAAGGTGCACCTGACCCAAGCCATGGTGTTTTCAGTCGCCTCATATGCATGCAAAATCTGGACGATGAATAAGGAAGACAGAAGAAGAACTGACACCTTTGAATGGTGGTGTTGGCAAAGAATATTGAATATACCATGGACTGCCAAAACAATGAACAAATATGTCTTGGAAGAGGTACAACCAGAATGCTCCTAAGAAGCGAGGATGGGGAGACTATGTCTCACATATTTTGGACTTGTTATCAGGAAGGACCAGTCCCTGGAGAAGGACATCATACTAGGTAAAGTAAAAGGTCAGCGAAAAAGAGGAAGACCCTCAATGAGATGGATTGGCACAGTGGCTGCAACAATGGTCTCAAGCTTAACAACGATTGTGAGGATGGTGCAGGACTGGACAGTGTTTATTTTTGTTGTACATAGGGTCGATATGAGTCAGAACTGACTTGATGGCACCTAACAACAACATACTCAGTTAAATAATCAAAATTAGTGCCCAGAGAGAATTTTGGGACTAGCTTTCCTGCATTAAGGCCACACTCAGACACATTCTACAGCAGATAGCATTTCCACTGGGACCCAGCCCTCAGACTCCACTGTCTTAGCACCTCTCACCCTGTGTCAAGGTCCCTACACACTGCTTCACCAAGGTCTCAGCCTATCTGTCTTCTGTCAGTCAGGGAGGTGGCTGACCTTCCTGGACTATCCTCTCCCTGATTTCAGCACACTACTCCTTTGTGGATTCCTTCTAGCCTCTTTTGCCTTTTCCTCTGAAACCATTCTAGGACTTACTTTTCCTCCCCAGTTGGACTCTGGGACAAATCATATAATCGTTCATCAGCATCCACTCATGAATGAATAGATGAACTAATGAATGAATGGATGAACTGATGAATGAGTGGATATGCTAAAGAATAGACGAATCACTGTGCAAAGTGCACATCCCTGCCCCATTGATGCACGTCCATAGGACTCACTTGGGCAAATGGGGAGCGAGTGCGAGTTATGGAAACCGCATCCAAGCCAAAGCTGCAAAAGCACTTTTGTCTTGCCTCCTGCTTCTTGGTGTCACTAGAATGGACATGTCCACCCATGGTGGCTGCTTCTTCAGTCAGGACCTGGGACGAGAAGACATGGGCACAGCCAGGCAGAGCCCAGCAGTGGCAACCAATCCTCAGTGCCAACATGTAACATGAGCTACAAATCAGGGTTCTTGCAAGTCACTGAGATCCTGAGGTAGGCTGTTAGGCAGTAAAGTTAACTAATACAGACTCTTAATTTCCAGGACTCCTCAGTGCCCTTCTTCCCTGGAACAACCTTAACCCTTTGACAACTTCAAGTTATACACCTGCAACTACAACTTATATATACTGTTCCAGAACAGTCCTCATTCTACCAGTGTCTTCTTAGCAGGTCCTGGAGGCACCTCAGAGTTTGACATATCCAATAATCAACCCTAAAACACTGCTTTCCACCTTCGTTCCTAGAAGCTTGAGCCATATCTTCTTACCTAAGCAGGAACTTTGTTTCCTGGAATTCCTGACCCTATATGGTTCCTGGTTAGCACTGGCCACAGAATACACTTTGCATAAGATTTGGACTGAGTTGCCAAGGCAGCTGCTATGTGCTGTTGCTCTGACAGTGGGTGCAGGGCACAGGCACGAAGATAGCTCATGCATATATGGCTAAGTTGCTCTCTCTGTGAGCATGGAGCAGCAACCAGACTTGTAGCTCCTCCAGGCCTGCCCCGTCTCCCCTTGCACTTCCCCAAGACCTGGGTCCCTGTGTCACTCTGTGGACAAGGGCATCAGATGATCCTACCAGTCACACTGTATCAAGGATGGAGGTGGTGGGAAAAAGATGCTTAGCCTCCGAGTCTCTGGAGACACTTGCTCCCATCTTGCACAGCCTCCCTTTGTGGCTGCACTGTGGCTGACCTGAGTGAATTTAATCAACACTGGGCACTGAAGCTGCGGCTACACAGAGTGCTCCACCAGCTACTGTGAGCATATTCAGTGCCCACATTTCCTATGCTATATCATCCATGGTGTCTCTCCCTCTCTGTTACACCTCTTATACCAACACCACCAGGAACCCAGTAGTTTGGTCCACTCCTATCCTCTACCTGATCCCCATGAATCCTTCCTTAGTCTTTAATGCCTCTTGAATGGAGTCCCCTTGTCCTCATGCCCGGGCCATTGCTCAGTTCAGGCCCTCATAACTTCTTACCTGGAAGTTGCAGTAGCCTCCCAATTGTTTCCATGTACAGTCAGGCCCCCTCCAATCTTCCCTCTACTCTGCAGCCAGAAGGATCTTTCCAAAGGCAAATCTAATCCCAGCATCTGTTAAACTTTCTTTACTGACTCCCCATATCCCCCACAGCTGTCAGCATGTGCATCATAGTCCTTGACTCAACACAAGAGACTCTGTGTAATCACCTTCCCTGCTTCACCTCCCTGCAGGCTCCTGTACCCCAGCCTCATGTGGGTCTCTGAGCGTGCCTAGAATCATTGTTGTTCTCTGTACATGCTCCCTGCCTGTACATGTGCTGGTCCCTCTCGCAAGAATGCTCCCTTCTATAACTAATTAACTCTTACTCAGCCTTCAAACACCAGTACAGAGCCACTTCCTCTAAGGAGCCCTCCATAACCCTCCTCAGCTGGTCCCCACAGCACCTCTGCTATTCTGCATGGGTTGTAACTCTTCCCTATTAGGTTGTCTTCCAAAGAGGCCAGGAACCACCTGAGGGAGGGAGGGAGAGAGGGAGGAAGGGAAGGAAGGAAAGAGGGGAGGAAGAAAGGAAGGAAGGAGATATTTTTGAATAAATGTTCCAGAATGACTTTTTCAACTGTGGTATGAGAAAATATTTGAGGTGCCTAAGAAATACATGATCCCAAATGGAGATAAGATTTGTGAGAAAGCCACCAGTACAAACATTTTTTATGTTTGCAAGTTTATAGATTGCCTAAGGTATTGGGTCATATTCCTTGTAAATTGCACAAGTCTACTTATATGCCACATGCTAGAATCTGAGTGCAGGCCCTGCTGCATTAACAAAAATCCCCCAAATATTATTGGTAACTCATATTTCTTGTTCACACTATATGTCACTCGAGGTTCCTTGGTGGCCCTGCTCATGTCACTGTGACTCTTGGATCCACCCTGAGGGAGCTCACTATCTACCTACCACTTTGTCAGTTGTTGTGGCAGAGGAAAAACAAAATGAGTCATACACTGGTTCTTGAAGTTTCCACCATGTTCACTCCCATTTATGGTCCAAAGCAAGTTACAGACACACCAGCACCCAAATCTAGCACTAGTCCAGGAGGAGGACCACAACTATTTAATGATCAGCAGTAATGATTATCACAGACAATATGTCCTCTAAGTAATCACAGGTGAGAGCAAATAACAGGGAATTGAGTAGCCAGGAAAGCCTTCACGGAGGAGGAGGAAAATGAACCTCACTAGCTGGCATAAAATAGGAGGTGAGAGAAACATAGGAAATGTGTCATGCATCTTAGGTACACCAGTCAGATGGTGGAGCCCAGTTCACTCACCCAAGGACGTGCAGTGGGGGCCTGGGGTCAAAACTGGGAGTCCACCCTATTTTTGTACAGGCAGATCTGTGGATGTTGAGGAACAACTCTGTGCTGGACTCTGTGCTAGGCCTGGGCATGATCCCCACTCTGAAAGGAGCAGAGTGGGGATGAGGTCTGCAGTCAAGGTCATCACAGGGCGCTAGGTGAACACAGAGAACACTCTCAAATGAGACAAGGAATCAAACAGGTAACAGGACAAACATTTGCATGTGTGGCCACTGAGCAGAGGAAGTGCACTGGTCTGGTGGCAACAGGCCTGAGTGCCAGTTCAGGCTTTGCTCAAGGACACTGCATCACCATGGCCCAGTCACATTGCCTTTCTGGTCTTTGGTTTCCCCAAGCAAACCAAATGATGGTTCTCTCAGGTCCTTTTAAGCTCTGACAGTCTGTGATTTTACGTTTTGAGTTCCACCAATCATTTTTGCATTTTCTAAAAGAATATCAATTTGCTTGGACTGTTTTTCTTCTACTGTCCTTCTTTCCACTACAACCCCCCTCATGAATTATGCAAACTGTATTTGCCACCTAAGAGGAGACTAATTAAAAATGTTAAGTGAGACTTTAAACCAAGTGTCTACCACCACTTTATCTTGGTTAACACTGGTGAGCAACTGTTGTCTCATCAGAGAGTTTCCTGCCTGAGTTTCAGACATATGCCAACTTTAACAGTGATTTATAGACATGGGTACAAACCATTTTTAAAGGTACATGATGAATAACAAAATTAACTGAGTGGTTGAATAGTTCTGAGAGTCTTGTGTAGATGTTGCCTCCCTCTCACTCCCCTGACCTCCCACAAACACACAAAGTTTCATTAGCATAACTTTAGATTTCTAGTATCCACTGTATCCACTTTAGTGGCTAACAAATTTAATGAAAGATGCCCCCAAGAGGTTCCGTCGAAAATCCTCTTTGTTTTATGGAAAAGATACCTTGAACTACAGCATGAAAAATCCCAGTTACAGAAAGGAAACAATTCAATAATATCAGTCCCTAACAATTCAGTTAAAGTTACACTAAAAAGGTGCAAAATAATGCAGTTGACTGGTGGACTACTCCTCTCTTCTCGAAACACCTCTTCCCTAGGCTTCCGTGACTATCTCTTTCCACAACTGTCTCCCCACATCTTCTGTCTCCCACAGCTCTTCTCAGTCTCCTGTATGCTCACCCTCCTGAGTGAATCTGAACTGCCCAAGATGATACTCTGTCCTCATTTCTTCTCAGTGTACCATCTACATGCCAGTGACTCATCCATTTGTTTGCCCACACTGACCTCTCCTGTGGTCTCCATATCCATTTTGATCTGCCATCCTGCTCTGCCCCTATGCCTCCTCCTTGGTGTTACATGCCAAAAAAAAAAAACAAACAAACCAAACCAGTTGCCATTAAGTTGATTCCGACTCATAGCAATCTTATATGACAGAATAGAACTGCCTCATTGGGTTTCCAAGGAGCGGCTGGTGAATTTGAACTGCCGACCTTTGGTTAGCAGTCTAGCTCTTAACCACTGTGCCACAAGGGCTCCATAAATACCATAAACTCCACATGTTCAGTTTAATTGATGATGTACACTACACAGGCTAGGTCCTTCTCCAGTGGCCCCCATCTCAGTAGAAACTCCATCAGTTCAGTCACATGAGCCATAACGTGAGAATCATCTATAAATTGTCCCTCTCTTCCTCCTATGGCCATTCTATCACCCAATCAATAGATATCAGCTTCTAAATCAGATATATATACATACATACGTAATCCATTGCCATTGAGTCGATTCCTACCCATAGTGACTGTAGGGCAGAGCAGAACTGTCCCATAGGGTTTCCAAGGCTGTAATCTTTACAGAAGCAGACAGCCACATCTTTCTCCCATGGAGCAGCTGGTGGGTTCAAATCACCAATCTTTCAGTTAGCAGCCGAGCGCTTAACCACTGCTCCACCAAGGCTCCCCACATGCATACATACATATATATTAAATTTTTTTCATATAAGTAGTAAATACACATTATTTTCAAGAAAACACAGAATCACAAAATGTTTATGAAAACACATAATTACATAATGACCATGTTTAAGGTCTCAAAGAAAGTGTCTATTCCCTAAAGCAGAATTCACATGGACTACAATTATTATTCACATTGTGGGGTAAAGGACTTAATTTTACCGTAAGGTAGTTTCTGTCCTTGGTCCCTGAGAAATAACTCTTGGAGTAATTGGGATGCCTTAGTCTGGGACTTTCAGGTCACACCTGAGGATTTTTGTCAGCAAGTGGGTCTGGCCAGACAAGAAAAGACTCATCTGGGAGGTTGATATCAACTTGCCTCAGAAGAATTATTTAACTTATCATGCAGGGCTGGCCAATAAAAGCCTGGAACACTAAGGCTCAGAGATCTTCCTTGATGGTAAAGAGAGAGTGACATGTGCTCTCTGAGGTATGGCATCTCCGTATTAGGAACCTTCCTAGACCTTGCCTGTACATTTCTTTCTTATGATGATCCTGATTTATATCCTTTCAGTATAATAAAACTAGCAGTTATAAGTCTAATGTCTTTTGTGAGTTCTGCGAATCATTCCAGTAAATTAATGAACCCAAGTATAGTATGCTCTTAATTTTTAAGGTCTTATCTAGCCCCCACATGGCTACGGACAGAGAGAGAGAGAGTGCCATGTGGGCAGCTGGTGTCAGAAATGATGGAGAAGAGGGAAGGCAGGAGTATGACTGATCTTTGCCTTCTGGGAATCCAGACTCTGGGTGTTGGTCATGCTATCTGGATTCTGGGTGAAGGCTCCTCAGCCCTAGGCTTCAGCTCCGTCTTCCAGGCCCACTGGGATGGCAACTCTGCTCCTTTGGTTTGAGTGGCCTCATTCTCCCTCTCAATCTGATTGGTGATGCCACCTCCTTGGCTCCAGCAGGCCCCATTCTTCTGCCCCTCAGGCATGGCAACCTCCCCCACTCCAGCTTTGGGTAACAGCCCCATCCCCCTCTTCAAAGTGAATGGCAACCCTACACATATTAGTGACTATGATTCCTTGAAACCCAAGAAACACTTTGACACACCAGAGGTTGTGGCGCAACCCTTTGAGACTCCAGAGACTGTGGTCCCACCCTTTAAGATGAAGGAATCTCTGCTTGCCTTGCTCCTTCCAACAGTTCTGCTGATCTCTGAGCTGTTCCAGAGTTGGTCCTTTTCTTTTCTTGGGGAACAACAGATGTAGCTCTTTTGACCTGTTTCCTGCCTGTAGAATTCCAAGAGGCAGACAGCGTTCTCTCCTTTGATTCTTTCTCTGTTCCCTTTAGCCTAAACTGATGGGTTTTCTGCTGTGGTAGTTGGTTAGATCCATAAGTCACAGGCTTAATCTCTTTAACAAAAGATTGTGTAGCTATGTCCTTGGTGAAAATTCCTTAGTTTGTACAACAAAACTTCCTAAATCTTTAAGATTTGTTTTTATTTTGCAGAGTTTATTTTTAAGTCTATCTCTTTCTTCTCGTATTTTATTATAAGCAGCAAGGAGAAACCATGTGGCCCCTTTAGGATCTTGCTTAGAAATCTCATCAGCCAGATATCCAAGTTCATCACTTACAAGTTCTACCTTCCACCAAACATTTGAACATAATTCAGACATGTTCTTTGCCACTGCATTAAAAAGCATCACCCTTCCTCCACTGAGCTCTGGTGGCACAGTGATTAACCGTTCGGCTACTAACCAAAAGGTTGACAGTTTGAATCCACCAGTCACTCCTTGGAAACACTGTAGGGCAGTTCTACTCTGTCCTATAGGGTCTCCATAGAGTTACTATGAGTCTCTATAAGTCTGAATCAATTCGACGGCAACGGATTTCATTTTTGGTTTTTGGTTTCCTCCATTGTCCAATCACAAGTTCATCATTTTCTAAAGCTTCATCTGAGGCACATTTAACATCCACATTTCTAGCAACATTCTGTTGCTGGCACCATACGTATTCTTCTCTAAGATGATAGAGACTTTCTCTATAGCTCGCCTCACTTCCTTCTGAGCCCTCACCAGAATTGCCTTTGACATCCATAATTCTACCAACAGTATCTTCAAGACAATCTAGTCTTTTAATATTAGCATCTTAACACTCTTCCAGCCTCCACCCATTATCCAATTCCAAAACCACTTCCACATTGTAGGTATTTGTTAGAGCAGCACCCCCACTTCTCAGTACCAAATTCTGTCTTAGTTATCTAGTGTTGCTATAACACAAATACAACAAGTGGGTGGCTTTAACAAACAGAATTTTATTTTCTCACAGTTTAGGAAGCTAGAAGTTTGAATTCAGGACGCTGGTTCTAGGGGAGGCTTTCTCTGTCGGTTCTGGAGGAAGGTCCTTGTCTCTTCTGAGCTTAGATCCATTCATTCTAAGCTATGTGGGCCCAACCAGCTTTTGTCTCAAGAAAAAGTGGCAGCTCTGTGTTATTTCTCAGTTTTCCTGAAATCTTTCTCATCACTGTACTTCCTTTAGGTAAAGACCTTTTACCCAAGTTCATCATTGAAGAAACTGCAGGCAAGCTCTAGTAGCTCTAAACCACATGAGCATGTTTTCACATTGCTGTAAGTTCAGCAATGTCAGGGACCAGAAGAAGACCTGAGACAGGTCTCTTGGGTACCTTTCCTTCGGATCGAGATATTGGGGACACCAGCAGCCTCTGACTGCCCACAGCCATGACCACTCAGCAGGTCCCATGACCAGGGGAGATCCAACTTTGAGCCAGCACAGCTGGTCTTTAACCCTCCCTCTCTCCTTTATGGAGACACCCATTTCTAGATGTTGAAAGACAACACTGCTCAAAGTCCTCCATCTCAGGTAGACCAACGGTGATTAAAGAGGCAAGGGGAGGGCTGAGTGCAGTGTGAGATCCTGAGCTACACAGAGTTCAGGGGGTTTGCCTCTCCAGCGCATGTTCACAGAAGACCAAGAAAAGGCTGAGAAATAATTTACCCTAAGGGGGAGTCAACACACATGCTTACCTGCCAGGACCGCAGGTGCTGGAGCCAGGGGGCTGGTTCTGAGCCTGGCCTGCTTTCTTCCATTAAGCTCATGCTTCATCATAGCCTGCAGGGAACCAGACCTGGGTCCCAGAGCAAAGGATGTTAGATGAAAGATGATACACATTTCACTGCTGTTTCTAAGGTGAAACCATCTTCTGACCACATTGATGACACTAGGTCAACCAGGTTGGAGCTGGCAGGGCCCTTGGATGGGCATTTCTCCCAGCCAGGTGTTGGCACATCTGGGCAGAAAATGCTGGGCACCGCCAGCAGCAGTGGCTTTGTGGAAACAATGGCAAATCCTCCTGACCTTAAGGCTTGGCAAGGGCAGAAGACACTGCCACCCAACCCAGAGCAGCAAGAAGAGACACGATAGCCACAGAGCAGCCTAGAGAACAAGATCATGGCACACCATGAGAGGCTGCTGGAATCCCAGAACCATCAAGGGCTGGAATTCTCATAGTCTGGACAAGGAAATACAGATTACTGACTGCTGATGGTTAGCATATTCTGTAAAAAGATACTTGTGTGATTGTTTTTTAATGCTTAGCTCCACAGGAGCACTCTCAGCAGAGCCCAGCATCTTCTATAGTTGATGCTCAGCAAAAATGCGAGGAACAGATAAATATTCAACACTGAAGTGATCTGGTAAGTGAGATTGCAATATTGTAAATTTATCAGTTTCTTCATTTGATAAAAAACCCTTATGCTATCTCATCAGATTTGGGGTGGGGATTATTAACATATTTTGGACAAGGAAACTGAGGTTTAAAGCAGTCCAGCACCTACCCAGAACCACTCAGCTAGTGAGTGTGGGCTCTCCTGGCCAAATTCGGTGCTCTGTCCTCCAAAGCTGTGTTTCCAGAGTGCTTCCCGTTGAGCAAAAGCACCTGGTGAACAAATTTAGAAATGCTGTTTGGGCAAGTCATGTTGAACATTATCATGCCAAAGGCTTGGAGAAGTCCTATAAAAAGGAAACCTCTTAAGTATTTCCCAAATTAATTAAAACATGGACCAATTTTCTTCTTACGCAATACTAACTCACATCAAGGAAAAACAATTTGGAAATTTGTCCTTTACTAAAAGTGAAATAGTGCACATTGAGGTGATAATGGTTGAAAATGTATTAATTGGTTATACCAGCGTGGAGATTTTCCATTTCAATAGCTTAATAAAAGTGGAGTCCCCCTAGTGATGGGAAATAGGCAGGAGAAAGTAACCATGTTTTGGACAAATGCTCTCTGCAGCATCTGCTCACAGAAAGCCTTGATAGCAGAGGAAAGCCTAGAGCCTAGCAAAATGGGCAGCATTCCCACCCCCTTGAAAGAAAGCAACAGGGCCTGAGAAGGGTGGGCAGGACTCAGGACAGACTTGAGGCAATAAGGACTTTGGCCAAGTCTTAACCTCTCAGTTTCCCTATTTATAAAGTTGGGTTCATGATGCCTGTCCTTTAACCCATACAGTCCCCATAAGGATATAAGAGGACATATGTCCCTTGATATATAAGCCCTCACGTAGGAGAAGAATGACATTTATTACTATCTAAACAGGAAAATGAAGGGATATATGTTGGTGGTAAGGAGCCTGGGTGGCACAGTGGTTAAGTGCTTGGCTGCACACCAGCTGCTCAATGGGAGAAAGACGTGGTAGTCTGCTTCCATAAAGATTACAACCTTGGAAACCCTATAGGCAGTTATACTCTGTCCTATAGGGTTGTTATAAGTAGGAATTGATTAAACGGCAATGGGTTAACAGGGTACTTTGTGGTAAATTGTACTATTTTCATTAAGTGATATTGAAAGATGTCTTAGTCATCTAGTGCTGCTATAATGGAAATACCACAAGTGGATGGCTTGAACAAACAGAAGTTTATTCTTTCACAGTCTAGAAGGCTATAAGTCCAAATTCATGGTGCCAGCTCCGGGGGAAGGCTTTCTCTGTCCCCTCTGGAGGAAGGACTTCATCATCAATCTTCCCTTGGCCTAGGAGCTTCTCCATGCAGGAATCCCGGGCCCAAAAGGACATGGTATGAGGTTCCCATATCTCTCTGCTTGTTTCTCTTTTTTATATCTCAAAAGAGATTGGCTCAAGACACAATCCAGTCTTGAAAATTGAGTCCTGCCTCATTAACATAACTGCTGATAATCCCACCTCATTAACACCATAGAGATAGGATTTACAATACAGAGGAAAATCATAACAGATGACAAAATGATGGACAATCACACAACACTGGGAATCATGGCCTAGCAAAAGTGATACACATATTTTTCAGGAACACAATTCAAACCAAGACAAATGAATAAGCTACTGAGAAATAGTTTTAATTCTTCTGGTATCCAAATTTCTGGGGTCTTTGGCATTGATGTGACCCATCAAGGCCACTGCCCTAAGGTAATCTTTTGCACCTTGAGCCTTGAGCAGACCGGTCTCCTAAAAGTTACCTTTAAGTTAGACAACAGTCTTGCTAATTACTAAAGACAGTTTTGCCTTGGATATTGTACTCTTCTGAAGAATTCAGTCAGTTTTGGGGAACTGAAACTCCAGCCTGGACTGGAAGGTGTGTTTTAGGGTAAATTGTTATTATGTAAACACCATTCCCTGGCCCTTTTCCATGGCAATGTCGACAAAACGAGATATAAGAATTTTTGGAAGGTTTTTCGTCTTTGGAACATTTTTGACTCCTTAGCCAAAATTTACCCCAATTTTCAAATTGTATATTAAATAAACTTCCATCGATTTCTATTATTGTCTTAATATGGTATTTGTTTTAACACTACCAATAATTATACACCTGCACTGCTCAAGGCCTGGAAACGGAGCAGGTTTGGGAAGTGGAGAGAGATGATGAGTTTGGCTGTAGAAATGCTGAGTTTGGGTGGAAGGTGTCCAGGAGAGCATGTGTGCAGGTCTGAGCTCAGCAGGGAGACCTGAGCAGAGGTAGAGATTTGGGAGCAGTTGAGATTGCAGAAAGCAGCTGTGGAAGGCAAGGAAGACCCATACCAAAGGTACAGTCTTGGGCATCCACAACATGCTGCTACCTTATTCTAGTAAGCATGAATCCCTCAGCTCAGGCTTAGAGAAACAGCAGCCCTTCAGGTTCCCCTCTCTTCTGGCTCTTTAACCTCTCCCTCTCCACTATCATCCTCATCAACAAGCTATCATGCTCTGGAATCTCCCATTAAAAAAAAAACAAACAGACACGTCCACATTTCCCGTTTTTTTTCCTTACAACGATATCTGTATTCTCTGCCTCTAACTTCCTCCCCTCTCATTTGCTCTTCAATGTCTCCACTGAGCTTCAGTTCCAGCACATTGCCAAATACAGTAACCCTTTTATGTCTGAACTGACCTCTCAGCAACACTAGATGCAAGTGAACATTCCATCTTCCTTTAAACTTTCTCTTCTCTTGGCTCCTTTGACACCGTTGTATCTGGATCCGATCCTGCACCCCTGACCTGTTCTGCACTGTTCTTTTAGTTTTCCTAACTCTCCAGCTTTGTTCTACCTCAAGTCTTTTGCTCTTGGTGTTCGCTGTGCTTCAACACAGTTCCTCAAATACTTCATGACCTAGTTCAGGGAGGCCTTCCCTGACCACACTCCTCAAAGTGTCTACTATGCTGGAAATGAACATTTGAAGAGGAATGATGTTGCATTCATTGTCAAAAAGAACATTTCAAGATCTACCCTGAAGTACAACGTTGTCAGTGATAGAATAATATCCATTAGCCTACAAGGAAGATCAGTTAAAATTGAAATTTACGCACCAACCACTAAGGCCAAAGATGAAGAAATTGAAGATTTTTACCAACTTCTGCGGTCTGAAATTGATCGAACATGCAATTAGGATGCATTGATAATTACTAATGATTGGAATATTAAAGTTGGAAACAAAGAAGAAGGATCGGTGGTTGGAAAATGCAGCCTTGGTGATAGAAACTATGCTGGAAATTAAATGATAGAATTCAGCAAGACCAATGACTTCTTCATTGCAAGTACCTTTTTTTACCAACATAAATGGCAACTATACCCATGGACCTCACCAGATAGAATACACAGGAATCAAATCAACTACATCTGTGAAAAGAGACAAATGGAAAAGCTCAATATCAGTCAGAACAAGGCCAGGTGCCGATGGCAGAAAAGACCATCAATTGCTCATATGCAACTTCAAGCTGAAGCTGAAGAAAAGTAGAACAAGTCCACCAGAGCCAAAGTGTGATCTTGAGTATATCCCACTCGAATTTAGAGATCATCTCAAGAATAGGTTTGAATCGTTGAACACTAATGACCTAAGACCAGACAAGTTGTGGAATGGCATCAACGACATCATACATGAAGAAAGCAAGAGGTCATTAAAAAGACAGGAAAGAAAGAAAAGACCAAAACGGATGTCAGAAGACTCTTTGACACTTGCTGTTGAATGTAGCTAACTAAAATAAATGGAAGAAATGATGAAGTAAAAGAGCTGAACAGAATATTTCAAAGGGTGGCTTGAGAAGACAAAGTAAAATATTATAATGAAACGTGCAAAGACCTGGAGTTTGAAAACCAAAAGGGAATAACATACTCGGCATACCTCAAGCTGAAAGAACTGAAGAAAAGAATTCAAGCCTCGAATTGCAATGCTGAAGGATTCTATGGACAACATATTGAAAGACACAGGAAGCATCAAAAGAAGATGGAAGGAATACACAGAGTCACTGTTACCAAAAACAATCAGTCGATGTTCAACTATTTCAGGAGATAGCATGTGATCAGAAACCAATGGCCCTGAAGGAAGAGGTCCAAGCTGCACTGAAGACATTGGTGAAAAACAAGCCTCCAGGAATTGACAGAATACCAACTGAGATGTTACAACAAATGGACGCTGGAAGTGCTCACTCATTTCTATGCCAAGAAATTTGGAAGACAGTTACCTGGCCAACCGACTGGAAGAGATCCGTATTTATGCCTACTCCAAAGAAAGGTAATCCAACAGAATGCGGAAATCATTGAACTATATTATTAATATCATATACAAGTAAAATGTTGCTGAAGATCATTCAAAGGCAGCTGCAGCAGTGCATCAACAGGAAACTGTCAGAAATTCAAGCCAGATTCAGAAGAGGAGGTGGAACCAGGGATATCATTGCTGATGTCAGATGGATTCTGGCTGAAAGCAGAGAATACCAGAAAGATGTTTACCTGTGTTTTATTGACTATGCAGAAGCATCCAACTGTGTGGATCATAACAAATTATGGATAACACCGAGAAGAATAGGAATTCCAGAACACTGATTTGTGCTCATGAGAAACCTGTACATAGATCAAGAGGCAGCCATTCAAACAGAACAAGGGGATACTATGTGGTATTAAGTCAGGAAAGGTGTGTGTCAGGATTGTATCTTTTCACCATACTTATTAAATCTGTATGCCAAGCAAATAGTCTGAGAAGCTGGACTGTATGAAGAACGGGGCATCAGGATTGAAGCAAGACTCATAAACTACCTTCGATATGCAGATGACCCAACATTTCTTGCTGAAAGTGAAGAGGACTTCAAGCACTGACTGATGAAGAACAAAGACCACAGTCTTCAGTATGAATTATGCCTCAACATAAAGAAAAAAAATCCTCAAAACTGATCAATAAGCAACATTATAATGAACAGAGAAAAGATTGAAGTTGTCAAGGATTTCATTTTACTTGGATCCACAATCAACACCCATGGAAGCAGCAGTCAAGAAATCAAATGATGCACTGCACTGGGCAAATCTGTTTGATTTGTATTTGTGTATTTGTGTTTGTATTTGTATTTGTGTTTGATTGTATTCAGGAAACTTTTTAGCTTTGGTTTAGTCCTGTTGTGCTGATTTCCCCTGTGCTGTCCTTTTCTTCATCTAAGATAATTCTTGTCTACTATCTAGTTAGTGAATAACCCTCACCCTTCCTCCCCACCCTCATAACCATCAAAGAATGTTTTCTTCTGTGTTTAAACCTTGTCTTGAGTTCTTATAATAGTGGTCTTATACAATATTTGTCCTTCTGTGACTGACTAAATTCA
>NW_004444115.1:4180703-4197086 GCF_000243295.1 Trichechus manatus latirostris
TGGTGATTTGTTTCTCCATCTTGTTAAAAAATGCCGTTGGAATTTGGATCGGGATTGCATTGTATCTGTATATTGCCTTGGGTAGAATTGACACTTTCACAATGTTGAGTCTTCCTATCCATGAGCAAAGTATGTTTTTCCACTTATGCAAGTCTCTTGGTTTCTTGCAGTAGTGTGTTATTGTTTTCATTGTGTACGTCTTTTACATTTCTGATTTGATTTATTCCTAAGTATTTTATCTTTGGAGGTTATTGTAAATGGTATTATTTGGTGGTTTCCTCTTGAAAGTTCTCTTTCTTGGTGTAGAGGAATCCAACTGATTTTTGTATGTTTACCTTGTATCCTGATACTTTGCTGAAATCTTCTATTAGTTCTTGTAGTTTTCTTGTGGATTCTTTGGGGTTTTTTTGCATATAAGATCATATCATCTGCAAATAGAGATACTTTTACTTCTTCTCTATCAATTTGGATGCACTTTATTTCTTTTTCTAGCCTAATTGCTCTGGCTAGGACCTCTAGCACAATGTTGAATAAGTGTGGTGATAAAGGGCATCCTTGTCTAGTTCCTGTTCTCAAGGGGAATGCTTTCAAAGTCCTTCCATTTAGGATAAGGTTAGCTGTTGGCTTTGTATAAATGCTCTTAATCATACTGAGGAATTTCTCTTCTATTCCTACTTTGTGGAGAGTTTTTATCATGAGTGGGTGTTGTACTTTGTCAAATGTCTTTTCTGCATCAATTGATAAGATCATGTGGTTCTTGTGTTTTGTTTTATTTATGTGATGGATTAGATTGATTGTTTTTCTAATGTCGAATCATCCCTGCTTACCTAGTATAAATCCCACATGATCATGATGAATAATTTTTTTGATACGTTGCTGAATTCTATTGGCTAGAATTTTGTTGAGGATTTTTGCGTCAACGTTCATGAGGGATATTGGACTGTAATTTTCTTTTTTAGTGGTGTCTTTACCTGGTTTTCATATCAGGGTTATACTGGCTTCCTAGAATGAGTTTGGGAGTATTGGATCTTTTTCTATGCTCTGAAATACCTTTAGCAGTAGTAATGTTAACTCTTCTCTGAAAGTTTCGTAGAATTCTCCAGTGAAGCCATCCGGGACAGAGCTTTTTTTTTTATTGTGAGTTTTTTAATTTCCTTTTCAATCTCTTCTTTTGTTATGGGTTTATTTAGTTGTTCTACCTCTGTTTGTGTTAGTTTAGGTAGGTAGTGAGTGTCTAGAAATTTGTCCATCTCCTCTAGGTTTTCAAATTTATTAGGGTAAAATTTTTCATCATATTCTGTTATGTTTTTTTAATTTTAGTTGGGTCTATTGTGATATCACCTAACTCATTTCTTATACAGGTTATTTGCTTCCTCTCCTGTTTTTCTTTTGTCAGTTTGGCCAATAGTTTATCAATTTTGTTGATCTTTTCCAAGAACCAGCCTTTGGTCTTGTTAACTCTTTCAATTGTTTTTCTATTCTCTATTTCATTTAATTCTGCTCTAATTCTTATTATTTCCTTTCTTCTGTCACCTGAGGGCTTCTTTTGCTGCTTTCTTTCTACTTATTCCAGTTGTAGGGTTAATGTTTTGATTTTGGCCCTTTCTTCTTTTTGGATGTGTGCATTTGTTGCTATAAACTGACACTGAGCACTGCTTTTGCTGTGTCCCAAAGGTTCTAGTAGGAGGTGTTTTCATTCTCATTTGATTCTATGAATTTCCTTATTCCATCCTTAATTTCTTCTATAACCCAGTAGTTTTTGAGCAAGATGTTGTTTAGTTTCCATGTGTTTGATTTTTTTTCCTTGCTTTTTCTGTTGTTGATTTCTACTCTCATCATTTTATGGTCAGAAAAGATGCTTTGTAATATTTTGATGCTTTAGATTTTGTTAAGGCTTGCTTTATGGCCTAATATGTGGTCTATTCTGGAGAATGTTCCATGTGCATTGGAAAAGAAAGTATACTTGGCCGCTGTTGGGTGGAGTGTGCAGTATATGTCTATGAGATCAAGTTGGTTGATGGTAGCATTTAGATCTTCCATGTCTTTGTTGAGCTTCTTTCTGGATGTTCTGTCCTTCACCGAAAGTGGTGTGTTGAAGTCTCCTACTACTATTGTGGAACTGTCTATCTCTCTTTTCAATGCTGTTAGAGTTTGTTTTATGTATTTTGGAGCCCTGTCGTTGGGTGCATAAATATTTATTACAGTTTTGTCCTCCTGGTGTGTTGACTCTTTAATCATTATATAGTGTCCTTCCTTACCCTTTGTGGTGGACTTTATTTTAAAGTCTATTTTGTCAGAGATTAATATTGCCAGTCCTGCTCTGTTTTGATTATTGTTTGCTTGATATATTTTTTCCATCCTTTGAATTTTAGTTTGTTTGTTTCTTTGAGTCTAAGGTGTGTCTCTCGTAGGCAACATATAGATGGATCATTTTTTTTAATCCATTCTGCTACTCTCTGTCTCTTTATTGGTGGGTTTAGTCCACTTACATTCAGTGTAATTATTGATAGGTATGAGTTTAGTGCTGTCATTTTGATGTCTTTTTGTGTGTGTTGTTGACAGTTTCTTTGTTCTACTTAATTTTCTGTGCTGAGTCGTTTTTCTTTATGTATTTTCTTGTCATTTTTTCATTGTTGATTTTGTATTTGCTAAGTCTTCATATTTTTCTTGTTTTTCATTTTGACGTGTAGGATTGTTAGTTTCCTTTGTGGTTACCTTAATATTTACCCTGATTTTTCTAAGTTTATACAAGTCTTTTTTTTTTTTTTTAAATATGGCCTTGACTTCCTCTCCATATGAAAAATCTATGTGTACATTTTTTAGTCCATTTTGTTTTAATGTTGTCATCTTTTACATATTGACATCTCTGTTTCCCTATTTATAGTATTTTAGCTTTGATTTATTTTAGTGACTTCCCTATCTGGGTTGATATCTGGTTGTTCTGTATTGGGTTGTTATCTGATGTTTTTGATTTTCTAACTGGAGGACTCCCTTTATTATTTCTTATAATTTTGGTTTGGTTTTTGAAAATTCCCTAAATTTCTGTTTATCTGGAAATGTCCTAATTTTGCCATCATATTTGAGAGACAGTTTTGCTGGATATATAATTCTTGGCTGGCAATTTTTTTTCCTTCAAGGCTTTATATATCTCATCCCATTGCCTTCTTACCTGCATAGTTTCTGCTGAGTAGTCCGAGCTTATTCTAATTGACTCTCCTTTGTAGATGACTTTTTGTTTATCCCTAGCCACTCTTAAAATTCTCTCTTTATCTTTGGTTTCAGCAAGGTTGATAATAATATGTCTTGGTGACTTTCTTTTGGGATCTACCTTATGTGAGGTTTGATGAGCATCTTGAACAGATATCTTGTCATCTTTCACGATATCAGGGAAGTTTTCTGCCAAAAAATCTTCAACAATTCTCTCTGTATTTTCTGTTAACCCACCTGTTCTGGTACTCCAATCATTCGTAGGTTATTCCTCTTGATAGAAACCCACATAATTCTTAGGGTTTCTTCATTTTTTTAATCATTTTATATGATTTTTCCTCAAATAAGTTTGTGTCAAGTGCTTTATCTTCAATCCCACTAATTCTGACTTCCATTGCCTCAGTTCTGCTCCTATGACTTTCTATTGAGTTGTCTAATTGTGAAATTTTATTGTTAATCTTCTGGATTTCTGATTGCTGTATCTCTGTGGATTCTTGCCATCTGTTAAATTTGTCCTTATGATCTTGTCTAAACTTTTTAATTTCCTCTATTGCATATTCTGCATTTTTCATAATTTCCTTCCTGATCTCTTGAAGAGTTCTGTATATTAATCCTTTGTATTCTACGTCAGGTAATTGCAAGAAATTTTCTTCCTCTAAAAGATACCTAGATTCTTTATTTGGGGAGGTTGTTGAAGCCATCATAGTCTGCCTGTTTATGTGATTTGATATCGACTGTTGTTTCAGAGCCATCAATAAGTTATTATATTTATTTATTTATGTTTGCTTACTGTGCCCTAGCTTCTTGTTTTGTTTTGTTTTGATATGCCCAAATAGGCTGCTCTTGTGAACTTGCCTGATGACTGGTGCCCTGAAGCTCCAACGTCCTGCCACTAAGTATGTGAGCCCAGGAGTCCTCCCACACCTCCTTTATGGATTTAGCTCAGGTGTCCAGGTAGTCAGCCACCAAGTGTGTGGTGCAGGCTCTCACCTGCAGTCCTAGACAGGCATGAGTGATTGGTGTAGGCATAGACATCCAGCTGAAGCTGGGGGACACATGCTGAGCAAGGCAGGGGGCTGACCACCATCCCTTAGTGTCCAGGAGGAAAGCATGTCCCTGTTGCCTAGAGTGCGTAGGTGGGTGGGTTTTGCAGCCAGACTATGAGTACCCAATTCAGTTGGCTGTAAGGACTGGGGGGGGGGGCGGCACCTCTTATTCTTGTGTTCCTATCACAGGTGGCTAGGTGGCCTGGGTGGAGCCACCAGTTCTCAGACCCCTGATGTGGATAGGTGAAGACCCTGCTAAATGGGCAGAGCAGTGTCAAATGTCATGAACTTGCCACTTCACAGCTGAAACAGTTGAAGTTAGACTTCAGATATATACCCTGTTGTACTGCAGTCATGAGGGCCTACACTGTTGAAATGGGGCCACACAAGTCTATGCAGGGGAAAAGACACTCAAAGTCCGTGGATCCCTTATGCCTGTGCCTAAGCAAAGGACTGTGCCTATCCTGAGTTCCTGGCTTACGGGAGCTGGCAGATTATTTTTCCCCCGTTTGTTAATTTGTTCCCTCTCCAAGGCCAGGAGAATGTCTCTGGGTGCATGAAAGGTCCTACTGCTGGCCCAGGGGACTTGGCAATCACCAAAGCTGTCAGGAACCCAGTGCATAGCATGGAGCAGGGAGGTAAATGGGAGAGAGGTTTTCCCCTAAGGGGGGTGTTCTTGATCCCCGTGGAAGGCCAGATTCAAATACTTATCTTCCACCACTTGAGGGCTGCTTCTCACTGGTTCTGGATGGCCGAGTAGACTCTGTGCTGCTGGGTCTCTCCTGGTGTGGAAAACACCTCTTGTGTGCTTCTCCTTGCCTGCCTCACCGCTCACCCCTGAGCTGATCTGGGCTGAAGTGCTCTGGCTCTGCTGCATCAGGTCTGGCAACGCCTAGCTGCTTCTGAACCATCTCTCCTTCCCCCTGCCACTCAGTCTGATTCCTCAACTTTGTCTTTGATGTTCAGGTCTCCTAGATTGTCATATATAATCGTTTCACTTGGTTTTTCAGGTGTTTATTGTAAGAGGGACCACCAGAATCGTCTGACTACTCTTTCATCTTGGCCCCGCCTCTCCTCAGGTAGTTTTTGAAATGGTTTGCAGTGTTGAAAGGGTCTGGAATCTCTCCATTTGAGTCTCTGGCAAGTTAGTAAGTTTTAAAATTGTAGACCTAGAACCTATTTTTCTTTCTGTAAAATAGGTAGACCTTATCAACTTGGAGTTGCAGTAGTTACTTTAGGGAACTCGTTTCCTGTTACTTTGTTTTTGTTTTTGTTTTTTTTTGTGCTGTGTAAGAGTGTTGTGCTATTGTTGATTGTCATAGAAAGGAAAATCATAAGGTAGAACACAGGCATAGGTCCTGTAAGCCTGTTGTTGTAGCCAGCCTCACAAACTCACAAATATCGGTCACAAACCAGACCATTATTTTTGACAAACTTTGTTGTGAGTCATTTATAAAACTGGATGAGGTTTTCCTTTTGTCTCGTTTTTGTCCTGAGAGTTTGACTTTAATCCAGGAAGTAAGTTCTGCCTAGTTTTACTACCTACTGTCAGATTAGGGGTGCAAGACTGACTGCTGTCTGCTCTCATGGGATCATTTTAAGTCTCAGTCCTCTCCTCATCTAGAAAAAACTGCTTCATGTGTGTTCTCTCATTCCTAATTCTTGTGCCTATCTTTCTAAATGGTATAATTTCATTAAGAATGATTTGGACATTAGGTAGTCACTTTGAGAAATTTTTTAATATAAATTGGTTCCTTTGAAAAATGCACTTGAAAAAGGATGGATTGTTTATATTGATTGATATAATGAAGAGACACAATTATTCTAAAATTGCTTATCTTAAAAGATTCTTTAAAGTGTGCAAAAGATCCTGTAACATAAGTGTGTTATATTTTCCTACCTCCAGACGGTAGTACCAAATAAGATTATAATATCCTTTCAAGGAGGTTTTATTTTGATTGTTTTAAAGATAAATCAGTATTTATATAAATTGAATGTTCCTAAAAGTCTCTAAAATTGAGGACTTTAAACCTCGAATATTTTCAGTGTTATAAAAGAGGTATTACGGAAACCGAATCAGAAACTTTTTAAAATTGAAGGTCATATAATTTAGATACATCCTTGAAAACCTAGACTAGTTTAATCATTTTGGTTTAATAGAAACAGCTATGTTTTCTCTGAGTTACTATTCTTAAGTATAATATGCTGTTGTTAGGTGCTGATGAGTTGGTTCTGACTCGTAGCCACCCTATGTACAACACAACAAAACCGTGCCCAGTCCTGTGCCATCCTCACAATCCTTGTATGTTTGAGCCCATTGTTGCAGCCACTGTGTCAATCCAATTCTTTGAGGATCTTTTTCGATGACCCTCTACTTTACCAAGCATGATGTCCTTCTCCAGGGACTGGTCCCTTTTGATAACATGTCCAAAGTATGTGAGATGAATTCTTGTCATCTTTGCTTCTAAGGAGCATTTTGGTTTTACTTCTTTCAAGACAGATTTATTAGTTCTTTTGGCAGTCGATGTTGTATTCAACATTCTTCGCCAACACCACAATTCAAAGACATCAATTCTTCAATCTTTCTTATTCTTTGTCCAGCTTTCGCATGCATATGAGGAAACTGAAAATACCATAGCTTGAGCCTGGCACACCTTAGTCCTCAAAGTGACATCTCTGTTTTTTAACACTTTTAAGAGATCTTTTGTAGCAGATTTGCCCAATGTAATGCATCATTTGATTTCTTGACTGTTGCTTCCATGGATGTTGATTGTGGATCCAAGTAAAATGAAATCCTTGACAACTTCAGTCTTTTTTCTGTTTATCATGATGTTGCTTTTTGGTCCAGTTGTGAGAATTTTTGTTTTCTTTATGTAGAGGTATAATCCGTACCGAAGGCTGTAATATTTGATCTTCAACAGTAAGTATTTCAAGTCCTCTTCACTTTTAGCAAGTAAGGTTGCATCATTTGCATATCACAGGTTGTTAATGAGTCTTCCTCCAATCTTTATGCTGGGTTCTTCTTCATATAGTCCAGCTTCTCAGATTATTTAGCTCAGCATCAGATTGAATAAGTATGTTTTTTCCTGATTTTAAACTATGCAGTATCTCTTCGTTCTGTTTGAAAGACTGCCTCTTTGTCTGTATACATGTTCCACATGAGCACAATTAAGTGTTCTGGAATTCCTATTCTTCTCAATGTTATCCATAATTTGTTATGATCCACCGAGTTGAATGCTTTTTTGTAGTCAATAAAACACAGGTAAACAGCTTTCTGATTTTCTCTGCTTTCATCCAAGATCCCTCTGACATCAGTAATGATATCCCTCGTTACACATCTTTTTCTGAATCTGGCTTGAATTTCTGACAGTTCCCTGCTCATGTATTACTGCAACCATTTTTGAATTATCTTCAGTTTAATTTTACTTCCATGTGATATTAATGTAATTGTTCAATAATTTTTGCATTCTATTAGATCACCTTTGTCTGGAATAGGCACAAATATGGATCTCTTCCAGTTGTTTGGACAAGTAACTGTCTTCCAAATTTCTTGGCATAGATGAGTGAGCATTTCCAGTGCTGCATTCATTTGTTGAAACATGTCAATTGGTAAGTCGCCAATTCCTGTAACCTTTTTTTTTGCTAATGCCTTCAGTGTAGTTTGGACTTCTTCCTTCAGTATCACCGGCTTTTGATCCTATGTTACCTCCTGAAATAGTTGGATGTCCACCAATCTTTTTTGGTACAGTGACTCTGTATTGCTTCCATCTTCTTTTGATGTTTCCTGTTTCTTTCAATATTTTGCCCATAAAATTCTTTGATATCGCAACTCAAGGTTTGATTTTTTTCTTCAGTTCTTTCAACTTGAGAAATGCTGGGCGTGTTCTTCCCCTTTGGTTTTCTATTTCCAGGTCTTTGCACATTTCATTATAGTACATTACTTTGTCTTCTCAAGCCGCCCTTTGAAATATTCTGTTCAGCCGTTTTACTTGATCATTTCTTCCATTCACTTTAGCTACTCTACGTTCAAGAGCAAGTGTCAGAGTGTCTTCTGACATTCATTTTGGTCTTTTCTGTCTTTTTAGATAAACTTTTGCTCTACTCATGCATAATGTGTTCATTGGTGTTCAATGCATCAAATCTACTCCTGAGATGGTCTCTGCTGCAGTCCTGGCCTTGTTCTGACTGATGATATTGAACTTCTCCATCATCTCTTTCCACAGATGTAGTAAATTTGATTCCTGTGTGTTTGATTCAGCCATATCCACATATATAGTCGCCATTTATGCTGTTGAAAAATGAATAAGTCGTTGGTCTTGCAAAGTTTTGAAGGTAATATAAGTGTACATCTTTATTCTTCTTGAGTATGCGTTTCCTAACTTACACAAGTTTGCTGTTGTAATAAGCTAACAATACACCTACTAAATATTAAGGCTTATAAAATATATAAATTTGTGCTTAACCAAATTATAATTCTGACAAAACTTTTTCAACAGTAATTATGCTTTGTGGCATATAGATAATTTCCAAGATCTTTAGGTAACTTGAAAGATCTCTGATGGCACAGTGGTTAAAGTGCTCAGTCAGTGGTTTGAACCCACCAGCTACTCCACGGGAGAAAGATGTGGTAATCTGCCCCCATAAAGATTTAAAACCTTCGAAACTCTCTGTGGCAATTCTACTCTGTCTTATAGGGTAGCTATGTGTTGGAATCGACTTGGTTTGGTTTTGGTTTAGGTAACTTGAAACCTTGGACTGATACTACATTGAGTTAATTAATGTATATTCATTAAAATTTAGATGTATGAGTTTTGGTTTTATAGTTTTATGCCACAGAGAGGATATACATATATGGGCCTATTAATAAATGTGTATCATTATTGCCACTTAAAGAAGTTGTACTATAACAGATATGTGATAAAGATGGAAAAGCTTAAAAGGTTATAAAAAGGGAGGCAGGGCTAAGATGGTGGAGTAGTCAGACGCTTCCTGTGGTCCCTCTCACAACAAAGACCCAAAAAAACAAGTGAATCAATTATATATAACAATCTAGGAGCCCTTAACATCAAAGTTGAGGAGTCGGACTTAGCGGCAGCGGGACAGAGCTACAATTCAGAGGCAGTGAGGATTTGCCAGACCTGACCTGGCTGGCGACCTGGAGGCTGGATCAGCCAGTGTGCATAGGCTGAGAGGCAAGCAGTAGTGCTCGGGACGTGTTTTCCACATCTGGAGAAACTGAGTGGCAGAGAGTCTCCTGAAGCCTCTAGAACCAGAGAGAAGTGACTCTGAATTGGCGAAAGATAAGTACAAGAGCGTAAATTACCATGCAGATCAAAAAAAAAAAAAAAAAAAAAAACCCTTTTCCTCTTTGGGAAGTACCTCTCTCTCATTTTCCTTCACCCTCCCTGCTCTGCTCCTAGTCCTGGTCCACCTTCAATGATTGCTGCACCCCTGGGCTGGAAGTAGGACTCATCATGTGCCCCCAGCCATTATCCCAAATTTGGAAAGGGAAAAAATTAACAAACAGGAAAAAATAATCTGCAAGCTCCTCTATGCCAATAACTCAGGGCAGGTACAGCCCCTTTGCCTAGGCACAGGCATAAGGGGTCCACAGACTTTGAATGCTTTTCACCCTTGCATAGACCTGTTTGAGCCCATTTCAGCAGCATAGACCCTCATTAGCACAGTACAAAAGGGTATATACCTGAAGCCTATTTTCAACTGCAACAGCTATAAGGGGCAGTGGCAGATTCCTGACATATGACACTGCCCTGCCCATTAAGCCTACCCACATCAGGAGCCTGAGGACTAGTGGCTCCACCCAGTCCACCTAATCACCCATGACATGGGTGCAAGAATAAGTGGTGCCTCCCAGTCCTTACAGCCAAAAGCACTGGGCACCCACAGTCCGGCTGCAAAACCGACCCACCTACGTGCTGTAGGGAACAGGGACACATCTTCCACCCAGACACTCAAGGGCAGCTATTAGCCCTCTGTTTTGCTCAGTAAATGACCCCCTACTGCAGCCAGATACCTATGCCTACTCCAATCACTCCTGTCCATCTAGGACTGCAGGTGAGAGCCTGCACCACACACTTGGTAACCAACAACCTGGACACCTGAGCTGAATTCACACTAGAAAAGTAAACAAACTCCGGGGCTCATATACCTAGTAACAGCTCTAACCACGTGGTGACAGGACATGAGAGCTGCAAAGATGACAGTAAAGTAGTTCACACAACCAGCAGATTTGGACATATCAAAACAAAACAAAAAAAGAAGCTAGGACCAGGTAAGCAACTATAAAATAAATAAATATAATAACTTATTGATGGCTCTGAGAAAACTGTCAATATCAAATCACATAAAGAGGCAGAGCATGATGGCTTCAGCAAGCCACCAAAGCACAGAACCAAGAAAGCTCCCAGAAGAAGAGAAACTACTTGGAATTACTGGAGGTAGAATTCAAAAGATTAATATACACAGATCTTCAAGAGATCAGGAAGGATATCATGTAAAATGCACAACAAAACAAGAAACACACAGACAAAGCAACAGAGGAACTTAAGAACGTTACAAAACAGAATAATGACGAATTTAACAAGCTGTGAGAATCCATACTGGGACATCGAACAGAAATCCAAAAGATTAACAACAAAATTTCAGAATTAGACAATTCAGTAGAAAGTCATACTAGCTGAATTGAGGCAATGGAAGTCAGACTTAGTGAAACTGAAGACAAAGCACTTGACACCAACTTATTTGTGGAAAAATCAGATAAAATCATTTTAAAAAGTGAAGAAACCCTAAGAATTATGTGGGACTCTATCAAGAGGAATAACCTACAAGTGATTGGAGTACCAGAATAGGTGGGTATAACAGAAAATACAGAGAGAATTGTTGAAGATTGTTGGCAGAAACCTCCCTGATATGGTGAAAGATAAGAAGATATCTATCCAAGAAGCTCATCAAACCCCACCCAAGGTAGACCCCAAAAGAAAGTTACCAAGACATATTATAATCAGACTTGCCAAAACCAAAGATAGAGAATATTAAGAGCGACTAGGGAGAAATGAAAAGTCATCCACAAAGGAGAGTCAATAAGACTAAGCTCTGATGACTCAGCAGAAACCAGGGAGGTAAAAAGGCAATAGGATAACATATATAAAGCCTTGAAAGAAAAAAATTGCCAGCCAAGAATTATACATCCAGACTTCTGGGCAACATAACACTATAGACAGAAGCACCATACCATCCCTCCACAGCAAAGATCCGAAAACCTAAGTCAGACAGAGACAAACTTCAATCCTGAAACCCTTAGCATCAAATGAAGAGAGAATGAACTCAGCCAACTACTGAATGGAATAAGAAACTAACAGAGAACAGAGAGTGAGAAGAGATATACGCAGAGGTCCCCTACCAGCTAATGCAGCACCAATCTGCCATCTTGGACTCCTGTCAGAGATCAGTGAACAGGAAGTACAGGAAAGCAGCCTCACAGTGCTCCCAACAGGAGATAGAACAATCAGTAACCAGAGATATACGCTTTCCCACCCAATCCACCTCTATTCACCTCTACTTGGCTTCTTCTGCTTCCTGTGGCCACAGTATCTTGGCCAAGAAGCACTGGCTTCACCACTGTGCCACTTGGAATCCACCTGCCTGCACTGGTCAGCTCCCTAAGAGCCATTTGTAGATTGCTGGTATTGTTATTTGCCCCTTCTTTTAATTTCTTCCACACCTCTCACCACCTTCCCCTCCTTTCTCTCAAATACCTGGTTCCGTGTGACATCTTTGCTTCTTCCTGAAAGACTGTGAAACACTGCTCAACTGTGGAACTGCTTCCTGGCCCATGCCACCACCCGGTGTGATCCCCAGGGCTTTTTTTGTTTGTTTATTTTGATTTGTTCTGTTTTGATTTGTTTGTCTTCTTTTCTTTTTCTCAGCTTCAGAGCCCCTTCAAGCCAGGCACTACTTCGCGGCTTGGAAGCTACTCCCTTAGTCGTTTGTTTTGTTTGGTTTTCTCTCTTTTTCCCTTTTTGTCTTTCTTCATTTCTCAGTTTCTCATCTCTCTATACTTACCTTCTATTCCTGTCTCCTGAATACCTGACACTGTGTGACACCTCTACCACTTAGAGCCAGGCTGTACTTCACGGCCTGGGAGCAACTTCCGCAGTCATCGCAGCCCCACTGGTGGGATACATGGGGGCTTTCTTTTTCTTTTTTTTTTTTTCTAATTTTTATTTATTGGTTTTTCTTTTACACTTTTTCTTTTTTTTCTTTATGTTTTTCTCCATTTCTCAGTCTCGATCTCTTCACTCAAACAGCAAGCTCCCATACCACTCTTTTTTTCGTTTGTTTATTTGTTTGTATGTTTTTGGCTACTGTTCCTCTCTCTCCTTTTTCCCATACCCATCTTAGCCCCACTCATCAAAATCTCCTCCTTCCTTCCTGCCTACCTGCACCATGTACTGAACATCACACCCCCAAGCAGCACAGGCACAGCCTACCAAAACCTGCCCTGCACTGAGTCCTGGTCCGCCCTGTTGGCTCTAGTACATGCCACAAACAACCCATGCCAACAACTCCCCTTCAACTGGACTTGCCCTGCTGTATCATACCTGAGTGACGGACCCTGCCCATTGGAGAAGGAGGTGAAAAGTATCCTGCCCACAGACAAGCAAACAATAAAGAATGCATGGCCCACCTACTCAGACATAACCAAGTAAAACAAAAAAGCAGGAAGACACAAACAAATTTAAAATTAATAAATGAGGAAAATAACTACTGAATGTCCCAAACACAGCAGACAATATCAAAAGATATAAAAAAAGGACAAGATGGCTCCAGTAGGCATCCAAAATAAAGCACCAGATGACTTTCCAGCAGAAAAAAAGGCCTTAAAACTACCTGATAGGGAATAAAAAACTCTAATATTCAGAGATATCCAAGAGTTGAAGCAAAAAGCAGATAAAAATGAGGAAAAAATAGACAAATTCATGGAAAATACAGACAAAAAAATGCAAGAATTCAGGGAAATAATACAGGAACAAAATGTCAAAATAAAGCCACAACTAGAAATCATACAAAAACAACAATTAGAAATCCAAAAGGTAAACAACAAGATTTCAGAAATGGACAGTGCCAGAGAAAGGCTGAGGAGCAGGTTTGAAATGATGAAAGACAGGATCAGTGAAACTGTAGACAAAAACTTGGATACAACTCTGTTTGAGGAAAAATCAGAAAAAAGAATGAAGTAAAATAAAGAAACCCTGAGAATTGTGTGGGATTCAATCAAAAGCAAACATTTGCAAGTGATCAGAGTTCCAGAACAGGGGGAGAAAACAGAAAACACAGAGAGGATCATTGAAGAACTGCTGACAGAAAACATCCCCAATATCATAAAAGATGAAAAGCTGACCATCCAATATGCTCAATGAACCCCAGATAGGATAGACTCATAAAGAAAACCACCAAGGCATATCATAATCACACTTGCTAAAACCAAAGACAAACAAACAATCCTGAGAGCAGCTCAAGAAAAACAAAAAGTCACATACAGAGGAGAAACAATAAGACTAAGCTAAGATTATTCGGCAGAAACCATGCAGGCAAGAAGGCAATGGGATGACATATATAAAATCTTGAAACAAAAAATTGCTAGCCAAGAATAATATATCCTGCAAAACTCCCATTCAAATATGATGGTGAAATTAGGACATTTCCAGATAAACAGAAATTAAGGGACTAAGTAAAAACCAAACCAAGTTTACAAGAATTATTAAAGGGAGTCCTTCGATCTGAGAACAAACAACATCAGACCACAGGCTGAATCTAAGACGCAGAATGGTACCAGCCAGATACCAATCTAGGAAATGAACTCTATCAAAAACCAAGAGAATTAAAACAGGGAACCAGAGAGGTTAATCTTTAAATGACAACAACATTGGAACAATAAAAGAGGGAATAAACAGTATAGGTATAGAACCCTCTAATGAGAGGAAGGCAAGGTGACACCAAGTAATAATAGACTGGTTCAAACCTAGGAATATAAGGGTAAATTTCAAGGTAATCACAGAGAAAGTTAACAAACCTACTCATCAAAATAAAGAAGGAAAACATGAAGTCTCAGTAAAAAAAATCTACAAAAAAAAAGAAACGAAAAAAAATCCAAAAACAAAAGGAATTCAACACAGAAGAGTAAGAGGAACAAAGAAAACATCAGCACCAGAAAAAAAAGCACTACAAAATGACAGCAATAAACTCACACCTATCAATAATTACACTGAACGTAAATGGCCTAAATGCACCCATAAAGAGACAGAGAGTGACGGAATGGATAAAATAAAATAAAAAAAAAAACAGGATCCATCAATATGCTGTCTACAAGAGACACACCTTATAAACAAAGACATAAATTTATTAAAAACCAAAGGATGGAAAAAATATATCAAGCAAACAGTTACCAAAAGAGAGCAGGAGTGGCAATACTAATCTCAGATAAACTAGACTTTAAAACAAAATCCACCATAAAAGACAAAGAAGGACACTATATAGTGTCCTTTAAAGAGACGATCCATCATGAAGACATAACCATAATAAACATCTACCCACCCAATGACAGGGCTCCAAAATACATAAAACAAACTCTAACAGCACTGAAAAGAGAAATTGACAGTACCACAATAATAGTAGGAGACGTCAACATGCCACTCTCGGTAAAGGACAGAACATCTAGAAAGAAACTCAAAAAAGATATAGAAGGCCTAAAGGGCACAATCAGGCAACTTGACCTCACAGACATATATAGAACACTCCACGGACAGCTGCAAAGTACACAATCTTTTTCAATGCACATGGAATGTTCTCGAGAATAGACCACATCTTAGGCCATGGAGCAACACTCAACAAGATCCAAAACGATGAGATAATACAAAGTATCTTCTCTGACCACAACGCCATCGAGGTAAAAATTAACAACAGGAAGAGGAAGGAGAAAAAATCAATTACATGGAAACTGAATAATACCCTGCTTACAAATCACTGGGTAATAGAAGAAAATGAAAACTCATCATACCAAAACCTTTGGGACACAGCAAAGGCAGCCCTCAGAGGACAATTTATAGCAATAGATGCACATATCAAAAAAGACGAAAAGGACAAAATCAAAACATTAACTACACAACTCGAACAAACAGAAAGAGAATAGCAAAAAAGCCTACAGCCACCAGAAGAAAGTAAATACTAAAGATCAGAGCAGAAATAAGTGAAATAGAGAATAGAAAAACAATAGAAAGAATCAACAAAACCAAAAGTTGGTTCTTGAAAGGATCAACAAAATCAACAAACCACTGGCCAGACTGACAAAAGAAAAACAGGAAAGGTCACAAATAACCCAAATAAGAAACAAAATGAGGGACATTATAACAGACCCAACTGAAATCAAAAAAGATCATAACAGAGTGTTATGAAAAGCTATACTCCCACAAATTTGAAAACCTAGAGGAAATGGATAAATTTCTAGAAACACACTACCTACCCAAACTAACACAAAGTGATGCTGAAAATCTGAACAGACCCATAACAAGAGAACGATTGAAAAGGTAATAGAAAAAATTCCCAACAAAAGAAAGCCCTGGCCCAGATGGCTTCACTGTAGAATTCTACCAAACACTCAGAGAAGAGCTTACACCAGTAAAAATGATAATAATAATTCACTATGACCAAGTGGGATTCATACCAGGTATGCAGGGATGGTTCAACATCAGAAAAACCATCAATGTAATCCATCACATAAATAAAACAAAAGACAAGAACCACATGATCTTATCAACTGATGTAGAAAAGGTATTTGACAAAGTAAAGCACACATTCATGATAAAAACTCTCAGCAAAATAGGAATAGAAGGGCAATTCCTCAACATGATTAATGGTATTGTCTTAGTCATCTAGTGCTGCTACAACAGAAATACCACAAGTGGATGGCTTTAACAAAGAGAAATTTATTTCTTCACAGTAAAGTAGGCTAAAAGTCCAAATTCAGGTCATCAGCTCCAGAGAAAGGCGTTCGCTCTCTGTCGGCCTTCTCATCAATGTTCCCACAGACTACAAGCTTCTCCGCACAGGGACC
>NW_004444115.1:4198273-4219772 GCF_000243295.1 Trichechus manatus latirostris
GATATCCATCTGCAAAAAAAATGAAACAAGACTCATACCTCATACCTTGTACAAAAACTAACTCAAAATGGATCAAAGACCTAAATATAAAATCAAAAATTATAAAGATCATGGAAGAAAAAATAGGGACAATGCTAGAAGCCCTAATACTTGGCATAAACAGAATACAAAACATTACTAAAATGCACAAACACCAGAAGAGAAAGTAGATAACTGGGAGCTCCTAAAAATCAAACACTTATGCTCATCAAAAAACTTCACCAAAAGAGTAAAAAGACAACCTACAGACTGTGAAAAAAACATTTGGCTACGACAAATCAGATCAGGGTCTAATCTCTAAAATCTACAAGATACTGCAAAACCTCAACGACAAAGAGACAAATAACTCAGTTAAAAAATGGACAATAATATGAACAAGCACTTCACCAAAGAAGACATTCAGGTGGCTAACAGATACAATGAGCTTCTTTATGGATGTTCTGTCCTTCACAAAAAGTGGTGTGTTCAAGTCTCCTACTATTCCTGTGAAGCCGTCTATTTCTCTTTTCAATGCTGTTAGAGTTCGTTCTATGTATTTTAGAGCCCTGTTGTTGAGTGTGTAAATATTTATTATGTTTATATCCTCCAGGTGTATGACCCTTTAATCATTATATAGTGTTCTTTCTTATCCTCTGTGGTGGATTTTGCTTTAAAGTCTATTTTGTCAGAGATTAATATTTCCACTCCTGCTCTTTTTTGATTATTGTTTGCTTGATATATTTTTTCCATCCTTTGAGTTTTAGTTTGTTTGTGTCTTTGAGTCTAAGGTGTGTCTCTTGTAGGCAACATATAGATGGATCATGTTTTTTTAATCTATTCTGCCACTCTCTGTCTCCTTATTGGTGGGTTTAGTCCATATACATTCAGTGTAATTATTGATAGGTATGAGTTTAGTGCTGTCATTTTGATGTCTTTTTGTGTGTGTTGCTGACATTTCCTTTGTTCCACTTAATTTTCTGTGCCGAATCATTTTTCTTTATGTATTTTCTTTCACTCTTTTTACTTGTTGTAGATTTTGTATTTGGTGACTTTTTCTAATTTTCTTGTTTTTTTTTTATTTTGATGTGTAGGGTTATTAGTTTCCTTTGCGGTTACCTTAATATTTACCCATTTTTCTAAGTTTAAACTCATCTTTTATTTTTTTATATCACCTTGACTTCCTCTCCACATGAAGATTTATGACTACATTTTTTGAGTGCCCATAGCCCCTACTCGCTCTAGGGAACAGGGACATGTCTTCCAACCAGACACTCAAGGGCAGCAGTCAGCCCCCTGCCTTGATCAGCACATGACCCCCTACTGCTGCCAGATACCTGGGCCTACTCCAATCACCCTGCCTGTCTAGGACTGTAGGTGAGAGCCTGCACCATACACTCAGTGACAGACAACTTGGATACCTGAGCTGAATCCACATGGGAAAGTAAGTGGACTCCTGGGCTCACGTACCTAGTAATAGCTCTAGCCACGTGGAGACAGGACATGAGAGCTTCAAAGATGCCAATAATCAAAGTAGCTCCCATGACCAGCATATTTGGGCATATCAAAACAAAACAAGAAGCATATTGACATTTCTGTTTCCCTATTTTCAGTGTTTTAGCTTTGATTTATTTTTGTGACTTCCCTCTGGGTTGATATCTGGTTGCTCTGTCCTGTGTTCTAGTCTTGGGTTGTTATCTGATGTTATTAATTTTCTAGCTGGAAGACTCTCTTTAGTATTTCTTGTAATTTTGGTTTGGTTTTTACAAATTCCCTAAACTTCTTTTTATCTGGAAATGCCCTATTTTCACCGTCATATTTGAGAGACACTTTTCCTTCAAGGCTTTATATAAGTCATCTGATTGCTTTCTTGCCTGCATGGTTTCTGCTGAGTAGTCAGAGCTTGGTCTTACTGACTCTTCTTTGTAGGTGACTTTTCATTTATCACTAGCTGCTCTTAAAATTCTCTCTATCTTTGGTTTTGGCGAGTTTGATTATAATATGTCTTGGTAACTTTCTTTTGGGATCTACCTTGTGTGGTGTTTTATGAGCTTCTTGGATACATATCTTCTTATCTTTCACAATATCAGGGAAGTTTTCTGCCAACAAATCTTCAACAATTCTCTCTGTATTCTCTGATATCCCCCTCCCCCGTTCTGATACTCCAATCACTTGTAGGTTATTCCTCTTGATAGAGTCCCACATAATTCTTAGGGTTTCTCCATTTTTTTAAAATTCTTTTATCATATTTTTCCTCAAATAAGTTGGTGTTAAGTGTTTTGTCTTCAATATCACTAATTCTGACTTCCATTTCCTCAGTTCTGCTCCTATGACTTTCTATTGAGTTGTCTAATTCTGAAATTTTCTTGTTAAACTTTTGGATTTTTGTTTGGTGTCTCTCTACGGATCCTTGAAGCCTGTTAAATTTGTCTTTATGCTCTTGAATAACCTTCTTAAGTTCCTCTATTTCTTTGTCTGTATGTTCCTTGACATGTTCTGTGTTTTGCATGATCTCCTTCCTGATTTCTTGAAGAGTTCTGTATATTAGCCTTTTGATTTCTACCTCCAGTAATTCCAAGAAGTTCTCTTCCTCCAGAAGATTTTGAGTCTTTGCTTTTGGTGGCTTGCTGAAGCCATCATGCTCTGCCTCTTTACATGATTTGATATTGACTGTTGTCTCCAAGCCATCAATAAGTTATTATATTGATTTATTTTATATTTGTTTACTGTGTCCTAGCTTCTTGTTTTGTTTCATTTTGATATGCCCAAATATGCTGGTCATGGGAGCTACTTTGATTATTGGCATCTTTGAAGCTCTAATGTCCTGTCTCCACGTGGCTAGAGCTGTTACTAGGTATGTGAGCCAAAGAGTCCACTTACTTTCTCATGTGGATTCAGCTCAGGTATCCAGGTTGTCTGTCACTGAGTGTATGGTGCAGGCTCTCACCTACAGTCCTAGACAGGCAAGGGTGATTGGAGTAGGCACAGGTATCTGGCTTCTGTAGGGGGTCATGTGCTGATCAAGGCAGGGGGCTGACTGCTGCCCCTGAGTGTCTGGTTGGAAGGCATGTCCCCTTCCCTAGAGCAAGTAGGGGCTATGGGCAGTCAATGCTGTTGTCTGTAAGGACTGGGAGTCACCACTTATTCTTGGACCCCTGTCTTGGGTGGCTCATTGTAGTGCGTGGAGCCACTAGTCCTCAGGCCCCTGATGTGCGTAGGTGAAGATCCTACGTAAAGGGCAAGGTGGTGTCAACTGTCATGAATCTGCCATTCCCTTTATAGCAGATACAGATGAAAATGGGCTTCAGATATATACCCTGGTAAGCTGTTGAAATGGGCCCACACAGGTCAATGCAGGGGTGAAAGGCATTCAAAGTCCATGGACCCCTTATGCCTGTGCCTAGGCAAAGAGATTGTACCTGCCCTGAGTTCAGCTTAGGGGAGCTGACAGATTATTTTTTCCTGTTTGTTAATTTGTTCCCTCTCCAAAGCCAGGAGAATGGCTCAGGGTGCTCAACAGGTCCTACTTCTGGCCCAGGGAGTGCAGCAATCTCTGAAGCTGGACCAGGACCTGGAGCAGAGCAGGGAGGGAGCAGGTAAATGGGAGAGACGAGACGTATTTCCCAAAAGGAGGGTTTTTTGTTTTGTTTTGTTTTTGATCCGTGAGATATGTTAGACACTTGTATTTATCATTTGCCAACAGAGCATCGTTTCTCGCTGGTTCTGGAGCCTTGAGCCGAGTCTTCACCACTCGGTCTCTCCTGATGTGGAAAACACATCCCGAGTGCCACTGCTTGCCTCACCGCTGGTACCAGACGATCCCACCTGCAGGGTGCTGCTACCAGCCAGGTCAGGTCTGGCAACTTCTCGCTGCTTCTAAACCATGTCTCCTTCCCCCTGCCACTCATTCTGATTCCTCAACTTTGTCTTTGATGTTCAGGGCTCCTAGATTGTCATATATAATAGATTCACTTGTTTTTCTCTGTCTTTGTTGTAAAGGGACCACAGGAAACATCTGACTACTCTGCAATCTTGGCCACCACCTTGGCTTCCTAATCTTGAGAGGCTTTTACAAGTTTCATCTGGGATTCTTTATAAAAACTTCCAGCAAAGCAAATTTAAAACGCTATGTGATAAATTCGGAGCCCAGGTGGCACAGTGATTAAGCACTTGTCTGCTAACCAAAAGGTCAGTGGTTCTAACCTACCAGCTGCTCCATGGGAGAAAGATGTGGCACTCTGCTTCTGTAAAGATTTACAGCCTTTGAAACACTATGCAGCAGTTCTACTCTGTACTATCAGGTGGCTAAGAGTTGGAATCAACTCAATGGCAATGAGTTTGGTTTTGGTTTTGGATGTGATAAATTACCATTCTTACTGCACCTATGTAAATAACAGTGAACAGCCATACTTTTAGATCTTTGAGATTGTTTTTTGATCAAGAGGAAAGTGACTGTAGAGAGATTATCTTTCAGTAAAAAAATTATGGCAAGCCCTTGTGAGCTATCAGATACTTATCTTGTTCATTGCCTCCTTAGAGCTATTTTTTTTTTTTTTTTGTAAGCTACAGACAACTGTTTTTCTTTTCTACCTGCAGATTGGGGTGGTTGCTGTTATACAACTGTTATATTTTTCTTACTTTTTAGCCTATCAAAAGCATGACTTTTTCAATATGCTAGCTAAATGAGTTGCTGTTACAACCAGTCAATCTAATTGCTGGACCTGTGCCCATGCACCCAAATGAGAATTCCACTAATACTAGTCCCTTTAAGTTTAGAAGAAATATTTTATAGCCCTTTATTTCTTATAACGATCAAACTCCATATTGGAACGACTATGATAGCTAATCAATATACCGACTGGGCTAATGAAGTAGCCATAAAAACCAAAGGTAGTGGTGTTATAGTTGTCAGGTTCCATCAAGTGAGTTCCCACTCATAGTGACCCTATTCAGGTTTGCAGTCAGTATGAGTCAGAATAGACTCAGTGACAACAGGTTTGGGTTTTTTGTTTTGTTTTGTTTTTGCAGCAAAGTTGCCCAATGCAATACATCATTTGACTTCTTGACTGCTGCTTCCATGAGAGTTGATTGTAATTCCAAGGAAAATGAAATCCTTGACCACTTCAGATTTTTCCTACATTTATCATGATGTTGCTTATTGATCCAGTTGTGAGGATTTTTGTTTTCTTTATGTTGAGGTGTAAATGCTTCAAGTCCTCTTCTCTTTCAGCAAGCAATGTTGTGTCATCTGCATATCACAGGTGGTTAATGACTCTTCCTCTAATCCTGATGACACATTCTTCTTCATATAGTCTACCTTCTCAGATTATTTGTTCAGCATACAGATTGAATAAGTATAGTGAAAGGATACAAGCCTGATGCACACTTTTCCTGATTTTAAACCATGCAGTATCCCCTAGTTCAGTTTGAAATACTGCCTCTTGGTTTATGTACAGGTTCCTCATGCACACAATTAAGTGTTCTGGAATTCCCATTCTTTGCAATGTTATCCATAATTGGTTATGATCCACAGAGTCCAATGCCTTTCCATAGTCAATGAAACACCGGTAAACATCTTTCCTGTATTCTCTACTTTCTTCCAAGATCCGCCTGACACCAGCAATGATGTCCCTGAATTCAGCTTGAATTTCTGGCGGTTTACAGCTTCAGCAAAATTTTACTTGCTTGTGATATTAATGATATTATTTGGCAATTTCCACATTCTGTTGGATCATCTTTCTTTGGAATAGGCATGAATATGGATCTCTTCCAGTTGGTTGGCCAGGTAGCTGTCTTCCAAATTTCTTCACATAGATGAGTGAGTGCTTCCAGCATTGCATCCATTTGTTAAAACATCTCAATTGATATTCCTTCAGTTCCTGGAGCCTTGCTTTTCGCCAATGCCTTCAGTGCAGCTTGTACCTCTTCCTTCAATACCATCTGTTCTTAATCATATACTACCTCCTGAAATAGTTCAATACCAACCAATTCTTTTTAGTACAGTGATTCCATGTATTACTACTATCTTCTTTTGATGCATCCTGTGTCTTTCAATATTTTGCCCATAGAATCCTTCAATATTGCAACTCAAAGCTTGAATTTTTCTTCACTTCTTTCAGCTTGAGAAATGTCAACCATTTTCTAACTCCAGGTCTTTGCAATTTTTATTATAATACTTTATTTTGTCTCCTTGAGATGTCCTTTTTAATCTTCTTTTCAGCTATTTTACGTCATTTCTTCCAGTCGCTTTAGTTACTCTACATTTAACAGCAAGTTTCAGTCTTTTCTGACACATTTTGGTCTTTTCTTTCTTTCTTGTCTTTTTAATGACCTTTTTTTCCTTCATGTGTGATGTTCTGGATGTCATCCCACAACTCCTCTGGTCTTCAGTCATTAGTGTTCAGTGCATCAAATCTATTCTTAAGATGATCTCTAAATTCAGGTGGGATATACTCAAGGTAGCACTTTGGCTCTCATGGACCTGTTTTAATTTTCTTTATCTTCAACTTGAACTTGCATATGGACAATTGATGATGTGTTCTGCAGTCAGCCCCTGGCCTTGTTCTGACTGATAATACTGTTTTCTCCGTCATATATGTCATTTTCAAATGTATCAAATGTATATGTTGTTTTTCTCAGAATTTTTCCAGCTCTTCAATATTTACAATAATGACTTTTTTTTTTTTTTGTATATTAAAGCTTTCTGTTCAGGTTTATTTATGTCAATGGTCACCCCCTTCCTTGCGGTATATACACACCTATGGCTCTTCCTTTTCTACAAGACACCTACCCATATATATAGCATTAAAATGACATTATTTTGCATATGGTCATGGAGAATATAAAGTACTGCCATCATATTTTATTGTAACTTGTTACTTATGATGTACTTCATATTTTATTTTATTCAAAACACCCATCAAGGACAAGTAGAAATGTGAGAGACTAAGACTGATAGCAACTGATCAGTCAACCAAACAGACGATCGAACATCTGTCAAATCAGGGTCCATTAACTGAAAGAGCATTAATTGGCTTTTCTATAACAGCCATAGTACACTTAGTTACCAGAATTTATTTAATCCATGTAGAAGAAGAAATTAAGATTGCAAATCGTGTTAGACAAGGAGGCTCTAGAATTAGATAGCTTTGTTAATAATCTAGGAATGTTAAACCTTCTCTCTCTGTCTCTGAAGTAGCACAGATAAAATAATGACATCATAAAATAGATTAGCTCTTGATTACTTGCTACCCAAAGCATAGTTTGTGCTTCGGTAAAAGAAAACGTTTGTGTATGTACTGACAATCGAGCAGAAGTATGTAGAGATATAGTTTTAACAGAAGCTTATACTAGAGTTGCAATGCATGCTGCTGGTGCTCTTCTTGCATCTTCTTGGGATTTGTTTTCATTGTTAGAAAATTTGAGTTTGTTGGCCACACAAGCCTTTCAGACCATTCGCTTATGTATTCTCATTTTTGACCCTTTATATTAAGCTACTAAGCTGTTTGGTGTCTGGGGTCTTAAAAGCTCACGAATGACCATCTAAGTTAAAGGAAATAGTCTCCTTCTGACCAGTGCAACAATGAAGAGATGAAGCTAAGAAACCAACAGAAATGGCATATGTTACTCAAAAGATATCTCATAGAGTGAGACCTATGATTATTGAGATCAGAAGAACTCAGATGATGCCCAGTCAACCCTTAGCTGATCAAAGATTCTAACTGAATCGTGATCAAGAGGATGGAGATGTGAAAAAAAATTAAAAGCAGACATCTTACTTTGATTTCAAGAGGTTTCTCTTACCCAAGAACTTGAAATTAACAATAAAATCCACACCCAGAACTGCAAAACTCAGGAACTGCTAACTGCTCTGCAGCATTGTAAACTTGCCTTTTCCAACTGAAAAAGGGTAGTCAATAACAAACCCATTACCTTGTGATTTAATGAAAAAGACAGTGCTACCTTAATTTTAATATCAAGAGGTCTCATAGCTACAAATATGCAAAAGGTCAAATTTTCTGGAGTTTCTTTTTTAATGTTAACCAAATAATCATTAAATACTTTGTCAGTACTTTGTCATCATAGAAATTTGTACTCATTAAGCCAAAAAAAAAAAAGACAGCCTCTATTAAGCTTCTGTAAAGTCTCTAGTCTACGGGAATGTTTTTCTCCTTGAGGGGAAAGACACTTTCTCAATTTGCAAATTGTTTATTAAATTGTAGAGCAATCAAATATTGTGCTGTTGTTAATTTAAAGGTTTTTTTTTTTTTTTTTAACAATTGTACTTTGGGCCACTTTTTTTAGAAACAATATGATCTCCCTGCATGTATACAGACTGGCTGCTTGAAATAAAACCTATGTTTTAATTTTTGGGTTTTTAAAATTATTTTTAATTGCAGGAACTTTATTATTATTGCATTCTGTTATACTCTGACACAGGGTAGGAACTCAATAAATATTTGTTGAGTGAATAAATAAATTTATGAAGTACAAGGAAAAGCCATGTATCAATCAAGATGACCTGGGTTGTGCCACAGTAATAAGCAGTCCCAAAATCTGCGGCAGCTCAAAGCAATACACTTTTTTTTTTTTGTTAAAATTATGACACTATTATGGGTTAGTACAGGAGTTCTCAGTGTATTCACCTAAGAATCTAGGTAAACAGAGCAGCCATCAGGCCAGAAATTAAATGTTCCAGCCCAAAAGACACATCACCTCCACTCACAACATGCTGGCCAGATCTAGCCACCGGGCCCACCAAGCAGGAGAAGTCAAAGGAAGTCCAACTTTCTGCATGGCTGGAGGGAAAGGTGAGCCAGGCATCAGAGCCTTGTGCTTGCTGCAGCCACTTCAGGAGGATGGGGAGGGGAGCAACCCAAGAGATGAGGGGATCCTGGGAGCCTCCAAAGGAGAGAGTGGTCAGGAACTCTGGTCTTACAGAGGAACAAGAAATAGGAGAGTTGCAAGCACCCGTTGCGTTTGGCAACTAATTGGTAACTGTAGCAAGGGAAGCTCCAGTGTCCTAGAATGTGATAGAGGCCAGACTCAGTGAGGTGAGCAAAACAGAGAGGTGAAGAAGTAAAAATGTGAGAATTGGCAAAATTTTCAGAGAACATGACTGCTAAGGAGAGATATACCCAGTAGCTAGGGAGATCAAGGGTTAAAATGGCAATTCTTTTATGTCAAGAGAGAAGCGTGTGGTGGGAAGAGGGGGCAGATTAAAGACCCAAACAGGAAGCAGAGGGCCATGGTGATTAAGGGAACCAGGAGCTCACCTGAAGACCTTGGGGTGGGTGGGAGGAGATGGTGTGGGAGGGCAATGTTCCTTGGGATTGGGAGGGTTGGGAATGGGGCAGAGACTCTAGCAGCTCCGTAGGAACCCTTTTGAGGCACCACACACTTTGTTAGCTATTACAGGATTATTATCCTATATTCTGCTTACTTAACAAGATTAGAAACTGCAAATATGAGAGAAGGAGGCCCAGATGACAAATAACCTTTAAATTAATTTCCTTGGGACAAGTAATTATTCTCCATCAGAGACTAAAATAATCAGGAGAGGGACACAACCAATGGCAGTCAAAGCCCAGAGCTGAGGTTTAACCAGCAGAGAAAGGAGGGAGGCATGCCAGGAAAGAAGATGGACAGAGTGACCAAGAGGTGGAAGTTCAAGTGAGCAGGGAGTTAGCACAGAACCAACAGCCTCTGTCCAGGTCATTGTGGTGGGCTGGCAATGACAGAGGAGGTGACCTGTTTGGCCATGAATCAAGGTCAAGGTGACCTTAATAATCAAGTAGGCGAAAGAATGACATCTTAAAAATAGGCCAGTTTGCTTGGATATGACCTAAAAGTGAAGATAAAAAGTTGCTGAACTAAACTGAAATCATTCAACAAAGGATACATAAACAACAGCATTGAAACATTTGACCTGAAAGACTTGACTTGGACAAGGTATTCCTTAGAGCAGTGAGAAGAGTAAAAATGACAGTGAGGAGGCAAGAGACAAAGAGCCAGGACACTCTGTTGGCATTTACCTGGGCACCTCTCACTCCTCTGCCCTCATGCCTCCACAAACCTCAGAGTACTGTCCTGATTAGCAAGGACTGACAAGATCTGACAATAAAAAAAAAAAAAAATCCCTGTTTAAAAAAATATTTTTGTGTGATGAACCTTTGGCAGCCACACACAGAATTCTACAAGAGACAGACACAAGCATGGTGTTGAATGTTTCCTAATAACAGGTGGCTTTTAAAAAGTACTGGAGGCCTTTGGAGTTTGTTAATAGATAGTTTTAGGCAATATACAGAAGTATGTTTTTTGTTTGTTTTTATTCTTGACTATCATAGGGTAGAAAGGTAGGACAAGAAGATGCAGGTGAAGGAGAAACCCAAGACCCACCCCCCCACCAATAGCTTTCTGTGGTTTTTACAGATGTGAAGTAACTACAGTAATTGCATGAATGTTTGATGCAAGCAGGGACAAGAATTTTAATTCCCATGAAAATGCATATATTGTGTTTTCATAGATGCTTAAATACTAGTTAACAATAAGATCCATTGCCATTGAGTGGATTTCGACTCATGACAACCCTATGGGACAGAGTAGAACTGCCCCAATAGGGTTTCCAAGGAGCAGCTGGTGGATTCCAACTGCTCACCTTTTGGTTAGCAACCATAGCTCCTAACCACCTTACCACCAGGACTCCAGTACAGAATAATACTTGGTTCTATTAATTTTCCTCCACTAATGCTGTAGTGACGTTTCCAGTGCTACCTCTACCTCAGGTAATTACATTCTTATAACACAGAGGCAGATTTTTTAATTAATAAACATATTCCCCAAATCCCTACATTAGGTAGAGCTGTTATTGGAACTAAGAGTTAACTCTTCCAAGAGTCAAGAGATTTTTTAAATGGGAGGGGAAGGATAATAGTACATATTATTGCCCAAGCCCTGTCTTAGGTGTATTATGGACAATATCTCCTTTCATCTCCCAATAAGCTCGTTAAATAGGTAGTATTATTTTATTTGGTTTAACATAAGAAAATTAATGTGAAACACCCCATTAATAGAACAGGGGATGAGACAAGCCCACATAATCATCTCAATTGACAAGCAAAAGCATTTGACAAAATCCAATACCTTTTCATGATAAAAACACTCATAACACTAGGGAAAGTCCTCGACATGATAAAGAACATATATGAAAAACTCACAGCTAACATCATAATCAATGGTGAAAGACTGAGAGTCTTCCCCCTAGGATCAGAACAAGACAAGAATCTCACTTTCACCACTGCTATTCAAAATTGTACTGGAAATTCTAACCAGAGCAATTAGGCAAGAAAAAGAAATAAAAGACATTCAAATTGGACAGGAAAAAATTAAAACTGTCTCAATTCATAGATGACATGATTTTATATGTAGAAAATCTAAAAAATACACAAAAAATTACTAGAGTGAAAAAACAAATTTAACAAAGTCACAGGGTACACTATTAACACACAAAACTCAGTTGTGATTCTATACATCAGCAATAAACAATAGGAAAAATAAATTAATAAACGTTAACCAAAATAATAAAATACCTAGAAAAAATTTAACCAACAAAGTAAAGGACTTGTACACTGAATGCTACTAGACATTGCTGAAAGCAATTTAAAAATACATAAATAAGTGGAAACCAAAAAACCCCATTGCCATTGAGTCAATTCCAACTCATAGTTACTTTATAGGATAGAGTAAAACTGCCTCACAGGGTTTCCAAGGAGCAGATGGTGAATTTGAACTGCTGACCTATTGGTTAGCAGCCGAGCTCTTGACCACTACATCACCAGGGCTCCAGATAAGTGGAAAGACATCTTATATTAAAGAATTGGAAGGCTTAAATTGTTAAGATGACAATAGTGCCAAAAGCAATCTACAGACTCAATGCAATCTCTCTTATCAAAAGAGTGAAAAGACAAACAACAGACTGGGAAAAAATTTTCTGAAACAACATTTTCAGTAAGGGTCTAATCTCTAAAATTCGTAGAAACTTCAACAAGTCAACAACAAAAAGACAAACAACCCAATTATAAAATGGGCAGATGACAGGACCACACACTTCACCAAAGAGGACATTCAAGCAGCCAAGAAACATATGAAAAGATGCTCAAAATCATTAGCCATTAGAGAGCAGCAAATCAAAACTACAATGAGATACCATCTCACCCTGGCTAAAATGGCACTGATTAAAAAGCAGATAACAACAAATGTCGGTGAAAATATGATGAAATTGAAAGATTTTTCCATTGCTGGTGGACTGTAACATGATATGATCACTATGGAAAACGATATGATGCTTCCTCAGAAAACTAGGAATAGAAATACCTTACGATCTAGCAATTCCACACCTAGATTTATACCCTAGAGACCTAATAGAAGTGACACAAACAGACATATGCACTCCTATGTTCGTTGTAGCATTAGTCACAACAGCAAAAAGATGGAAACAACTTAAGTGCCCATCAATGGATGAATGGATAAACAAAATGTAGTATATGCAATGGAATACTACTCTACCATAAAGAACAATTATGAGTCCATGATACGTATTGTAACATAGATGGACATGGAGGACATAATGCTAAGTGAAATAAGTCAGTCACATAATGAGAAATATTGTATGATCCCACTTTTATTAGAATATAAGAATAGCTATATATAGAGAGACCAATGTTCACTGGTGGTTAGCAAGGAATGGAGGGAGGGAGGGAATCCTGCACTAGATCATAGATACTTGTTATTTTTAGTGATGGGAAAATTAGCACCGAAGGTGTATGTAGTGAGCATAGCTTGACCAAAGTGAATAATATCACTAAGAAGCTTTCAAGAGAAAAGGATGTTTGTACAAAAGAGTGACATATATGATTTAGGAACAACACCAACAATGACCAAAAAACGAGTGTGTGGTCACATAAGTATGCATACAGGCAATAGGTATATGGGGAGACACAGGTGTATACATATGTGTATACAGATAGAAGTATCCATATGTACATGTAAGTACAGATATGTGTGTGCAGGCACATACATTCATAGAAGACAGAATTACAGATACTCCTCAGACATAACCAAACACTTTGCAAGATTGGTTTTCTAGATTAGAAGGGTTAGGATCTTGGTCTTACGGGACAACTCAGTCAATTGGTATAATATAGTTCACAAAGTTCATGTTTGTTATTCTAGTGAAGTAAGCAGCATCTGGGGTCTTAAAAGCTTGCAAGCGACCATCTATGACACAACTATTAGTATCTACTAGTCAGGAGCAAAAGAGAAAGAAGGAAATCAAAGTCTCAGAAAAGAAACTTGTCTACAGGGCTAACAGCTTACATAAGTCATAGCCTCATCTACCCTGAGACCAGATGGTTCCCAGCTACCACTATGGACCATTCTGATCAGGGCCACCATAAATGCTCCCTAATAGAATGGGAGAAAAATGCAGAACAGAACACAAATTCTTAAAAAGTTCAGACTTACTAGACCAGTTGAGACCAGAGGATTCCCGGAAACTATTGCCCTGAGTTACATTTTAAACCTTGAAGCAAAACTATCCCCTGAGATCACCTTTTAGCAAAATAACAGAGTGGCACATAAAATAAAAGATATTACCCTAAGTACAGTGCTCTACTAAAAAACCATCCATACGAGACCAAAAGGTCAACAATTACTCTAAAGTAAAGATGAGAAGATAAGGAGGAAGGGAAATTAGAGTACTGGAAACAGAACAACTCAAACGCAATTAAAGAGAATGTTGACACTTTGTGAAAAATGAAGTTAATGTCACTAAATAATTTGTATAGAAACTGTCAAATGGGAACTTAATTTACTGTGTAAACTTTCACCAAAAACACAATATTATTTTTAAAAAAATCTAACTATATTACAAATGTACGAAACAACCTCAATAAAAGGGGTGGGATAAAAGTGCTGGCCTAAGTAACTTTGGAAACAAATGGAGTGTTGAAAAATAAGACAAAAGAAACTACATAAGCACTGTACTCAAGTGGCTAAAATTGTTTCCCATGGGGGTATGGTTTGACAATTCTGATACTGTTCTACATGTATACCTGAATTGAAAAATAAATGGATAGCACATAGTGGGATTCTCACTATTGGAGTGGGAATTTAGAGATAAGCAAAGGGAGGAGGTTAGAATTATCCAAGTGGTAATAGATAAGAGTTGGAAATATCCCTATGAACTCATGTTTAGCTTTATGCAGATACATCATTACATGCAATATTTATAAATATAAATAGGAATATTTATAAATATGTACACATGCAGCGGTTAGCATACGCACACATACACACATGTTCTTTCTCTGACGGCTAAAAGGATCTAGAAGCTACAATACTCCAGTAGCAATGAACACGTCTAGTGCACAAATTTTGAGTTCTAATACCACTCTTTAATAAAAGAAACCAGGACTGCTTAGATAAATGTCTGAATCTAAGACTTGGGCAGGAAATACATATATAAGATGATACTGGAGCATCCTGTAGTGCCAGAGTTTTTAAAAAAATGATGGAATACAGGAGATAACTGAAAGATCTCCCAATGAACAAAGCCAGAATAATTTGGGCAAAAAAGAAAAAAGTGATAAAGTTGTATTGTATTATAACCCAAAGCATAAAGTAAATATCCATGGGTCTGTACTGTTATAAATATTTGATTGGACAAATAAATAAGAAGAGATAAATCCCCCATGCAGAATTCCAAATAACTTTTCTAGTTATTTTCCCACTACTTAAGTGTGACTTCCAAAGAGGATAGGAAGGAGTAGGGAGGCGGAGAAAGAATGACTCTCCAATGGAGAAACCTGACAAACAATACCAGGTGATTACAGTTAATAGCAACAGTGATAAGTCAGTAGTCATGTTGATAGTATGTGTCCTTGTTATGACGCAAAGAAAATGGCATTTTAACTGTGTGGTCTTCCTCCCAATACCCATAACCCTAGTCTAATCATAAAAAAGTCAGACAAATCCCAATAGCAGAACATTCTACAAAATGCCTGATGGATATGCTTCAAAACTGTCAAGGACATCAAAACAAGGAAATTCTGAGAAACACTCACACCCAAGGGAAACCTAAGGAGACATGACTAGTAAATGTAATATCTTGGATGGGATTGTAGATTTTTTTTTAAAAAGGGTAAAAACTAAGAAAATTTGAATAAAGTATGGGCTTTATTTAATAATAATGTATCAATATTTGTTCATCAGTTGTGACAAATGGATGACACTAATGAAAGATGTTAATAATAGAGGAAACTGGCTGCAGACTTTATGGGAACTCTCTGTACTATATTTGCAATTTTTAAGTATAACTAAAACTATTTTAAAATGTTTTCTAATTTTTTTTAAATTATTTACTTGTTTTTGAGAATATACAGAGCAGAACATGTTCAACAATTTCTACACGTACAATTCAGTGACACTGATTACATTCTTGAAGTTGTGCAACCATTCTCACCCTCCTTTTATGAATTTTTCCTCTCTCATTAACCTAAACTCACTGCACCCTAAGTTTCCTATCTAATCTTCAAGTTGCTGTTGTCAATTTTATCCCCTATATATAGTTCTTCAAAGAGCACAAAGATCAGGGCAGATATTCTTTACTAGTTAATCTAAACTATTGCTTGGTTTTAAGAAAACTTCGGGAGAGGTCTAAAAAATATTTTTTATTAAAAAGAATAAAATAAAAAAGAAAGACATTTGTTGTTATTTCTGTTGTTAACTGCCATTGAGTTGGCCCCTGACTTATGGTGGCCCTCATGCACAACAGAACAAAACTCGGCCAAATCCTGTGCCATCACCATGATCAGTTGCTGATCTGACCATTGTGATCCATAGGCTTTGCATTGACTTATTTTCAGAAGTAGGTCAACAGGCCTTTCCTCCTATTCCACCTTAATCTGTAAGCTCCAGTGAAACTTGTTCAGCATCGTAGAAACAGGCAAGCCTCTACTGAGGAATGAGTGGTGGCTGTGAATGACGTGCATTGGTTGGGAATCAAACCTGGGTCTCCTCCCATGGGAGATGAGAATTCTACCACTAAACACCACTGTCACCAAAAGACATGTATAAATACATAAAGTAATAATGGCTGAAAACTTCTTAAAATTTCTTAAATTTGGTAAAAGATATCAATGTACAGGTACAAAAATCTCAAACAGGATAAACCCAAAAAAATCCATGCCCATATAATAATCAACTGCTGAAACCTAAATACAAAGAAAAAAAATCTTGAAAGCACCCAGAGACAAGTGAATTTGTTATCAACACACCTGCTCTAGAAGAATTGCTAAAGAAAGATCTTCAAAAAAAAGTTCTTTAGACAGAAGGGAAATCATAACAGAAGGAAGCTTGGAACACCAGGATGAGAAAACAACCAAAGAAATGGTAAATAAATGACTAAATGTAATATTCTCCATCTCTTGATATCCTTAAAATATGTTTGAGGACTTCCAGGCAACAAGGTGCTATAGACAGAAGCACCACACCTTCCCTCCACAGCAAAGATCCAAAAAACTAAGTCAAACAGAGACAAACCTCAAATCCTGAAACCCTAAGCATCAAATGAACAAATAAAGAACTCAGCCAAGCACCAAATGGAATACGAAACTGACAGAGAACAGAAAGCAAGGAGAAATACAGGCAAAGGTCCCTTATCAGCTAATGCTGCACAGACCTGCTATCTTGGACTCCTGTAGGAGATCAGCAAACAGGGAGTATGGGAAAGCACTTTCACAGAGCTCCCAGCAAGAGACAGAACAAACGGTAACCGGCAATATATGCTTTTCCAACACCCATCCTTCTTTGCCCCCACTTCGCCTCCTCTGCTTCATGCGGCCACAGTCTCTTGGCCAAGAAGCACCGGCTTCACCACTGTGCTGCTTGGATTCCACCCAATCGCACTGGCCAGCTCTCTGAATGTCATTTGTTGGTTGTGGGTGTTGCTTTTTTCCGCTTCTTTTGATTTCTTCCATACCTCCCACCACCTCCCCCACCTTCTCTCAAATACCTGGCTTCGTGTGCCATCTTTTCTTCTTCCTGAAAGGCTGTGAAACACCACTTGACTGTGGAACACTGTACTGGCCACTGCCACCACACTGGTGGGATCCCTGGAGTTTTTTTGTTTGTTTTGATTTGTTTGGTTTAAATTTGTTTGTTTTCTTTTTCTTTTCTCTACTTGGGAGCCCCTTCTAGCAGGGCTGTACTGTGTGGTGTAGGAGCTACTCCCTCAGTCTGCGCAGCTGCGCAGAGAGATACCTGGGGGCATTTCTTTTTTCTTGGTTTTTTTTGTTTGTTTCTTTTGTTTCCTTTTTTCTCTTTTTCCTTTTTGTCTTTCTTCATCTCTTCAGTTCTCATCTGTCTATACTTACATTCTATTCCTGTCTCCTGATACCTGGTGCTGTGTGACACCTCTACACCTTCTAGCAATGCTATACTTCACGGCCTTCAAGCAACTTCCCCAGTCCTAGTAGCTGCACTGGTGGGATCCCTGGGGGCTTTGCTTATCTTCTCTCTTTTTTTTCTGGTTTTTATTTATTCATTTTTTTTTTACTCCTATTTATTTTTCCTTTTTGTTCTTCTCCATTTCTCAGTCTGTCATTACTCCACTTCAACGGCAAGATCCCTTAGCGTTCTTTTGTGTTTGTTTATTTGTTTTTTGTATGTTTTTGCTTCCTGTTCCTCTCTCCTCTCCCTCCTCTTTCCCATACCCATCTTAGCTCCACACATCACAATCTCCTCTGTACTTGCTACCTCCCTGCACCATGCACTGAACATCACACCCTCAAGTAGCACAGGCAAGCCCTACAAGAACCTGTCCTGCACTGATTCCCAGCCCAACCTGCCGGCCCTAGTACATGTCAAAAATAACCCATACAAGCAACTCCCCTTCAGCTGGACCTGCCATGCTGTACCATACCTGAGCAAATGACCCTGCCCATTGTAGACCAAGGCAAAAAGTATCATGCCCACAGACAAGCAAACAATAAAGAATGCATACCACACCTGCTAAGATATAACCAAATAAAACAAAAAAGTGAGACAAAACAAACAAATCTGCAATCAATAAATGAGGAAAGTAATGACTGAATGTCCTGAAGACAGCAGACAATACAAAAACATATTTAAAAAAGGGCAAGATGGTTCCAGAAGGTGTCCAAAATAAAACACCAGATGACATTCCACTAGAAGAAAAGAGACTAGAACTACCTGACAGGGAATTCAAATCCCTAATATTCAGAATTATTAAGAGTTGAAGCAAAAAGCAGACAAAAATGAGGAAAAAATAGACAAATTCATGGAAAACACAGACAAAAAAATGGAAGAATTCAGGAAAACAATACAGGAACAAAATGTTAAAATAAATTCACAACTAGAAAACATACAAAAACAATAATTAGAAATCCAAAAGATAATAAACAAGATTTCAGAAATGGACAGTGTCATAGAAGGGCTGAGGAGCAGGTTTGAAATGCTGGAAGACAGGATCAGCGAAATTGAAGACAAACACTTGGATACAACTCTCTGAGGAAAAATCAGAAAAAAGAACGAAGAAAAATGAAAAAACCCTGGGATTCAATCAAAAGCAAACATTTACGAGTGATCAGAGTTCCAGAACAAGGAGAGAAAACAGAAAACACAGAGAGGATCATTGAAGAACTGCTGACAGAAAACTTCCCCAATATCATGAAAGATGAAAAGCTAACCATCTAAGAAGCTCAACAAACTCTAGGTAGGATACACGCCAAAAGAAAACCACCAAGGCATATCATAATCACACTCGCTAAAACCAAAGACAAACAAAGAATCCTGAGAGCAGCTCAAGAAAAACAAAAAGTCACATACAGAGGAGAAACAATAAGACTAAGCTGGGATTATTCAGCAGAAACCATGCAGGCAAGAAGGCAATGGGATGACATATATAAAACCTTAAAAGAAAAGAATTGCCAGCCAAGAATAATATATCCTGCAAAACTCTCATTCAAATACGATGGTGAAATTAGGACATTTCCAGATAAACAGAAATTAAGGGACTATGTAAAAACCAAACCAAACTTGCAAGAATTATTAAAGGGAGTCCTTCCATCTAAGAACAAACTACCTCAGACCACAGGCTGAATGAATAACACAGGATCATACCAGCCAGACACCAATCTAGGAAATGAACATTCAAGAACTATACGAAACAAATAGAATTACTATAGGGAAATAGAGAGGTTAATCCATAAATAATAACACCATCATAACAATGTAAGAGGGAATAAACAGTTTAGGCAAGGCAATACTAAGTAATAATAGACTGGTTCAAACCTAGAAAGATAGGGGTAAATTCCAAGGTAACCACGAAGAAAGTTAACAAACTTACTCATAAAAATAAAGAAAACATAAAGTCTCAGTAAAAACAAAACCTACAAAAACCAAAGAAATGAAAAAAAAAATTCCACAAACAAAAGGAATTCAGCACAGGAGAGAAAAAGGAACAAAGAAAACATAAGCATCAGGAAAAAGCACTACAAAATGACAGCAATAAACTCACAACTATAAATGATTACACTGAATATAAATGGCCTACATGCACCCATAAAGATAAAGAGAGTAACAGAATGGATTAAAAAAAAAACAAAACAGGATCCATCAGCATGCTGTCTATAAGAGACACACCTTAGAAACAAAGACATAAATTTATTAAAAATCAAAGGATGGAAAAAAATATATCAAGAAAACAACTACCAAAAAAAAGCAGGAGTGGCAATACTAATCTCAGATAAAATAGATTTTAAAACAAAATCCACCATAAAAGACAAGGAAGAACACTATATAGTATCCTTTAAAGAGACGATCCATCATGAAGACATAACCATAATAAACATTTACCCACCCAATGACAGGGCTCCAAAACACATAAAACAAACTCTAACAACACTGAAAAGAGAAATTGACAGTTCCAAAATAATAGTAGGAGACTTCAACACACCACTCTCAGTAAAGGACAGAACAACTAAGAAGAAACTCAGCAAACATACAGAAGACCTAAAGGGCACAATCAGCCAACTTGACCTCATAGACATATATAGAACACTCCACTGAACAGCTGCAAAGTACACATACTTTTTCAATGCACATGGAAAGTTCTCGAGAATAGACCACATCTTAGGCCATGGAGCAACCCTCAACAAGTTCCAAAAAGTTGAGATAATACAAAGTATCTTCTCTGACCACAAGGCCATCAAGGTAGAAATTAACAACAGGAAGAGCAAGGAAAAAAATCAATTACACGGAAACTGACAAAACCATGGTTACAAACCACTGGGTAATAGAAGAAATTAGAGATGGAATCAAAATATTCCTAGAATCAAATGAGAATTAAAATACATCATAACGAAACCGTCGGGACACAGCAAAGGCAGACCTCAGAAGACAATTTATAGCAATAGATGCACACATCGAGAAAGAAGAAAGGGACAGAATCAAAACATTACCTACAGAACTCAAACAAATAGGAAGATAACAGCAAAAAAAGCCTACAGCCACCAGATGAAAGGAAATAATAAAGATCAGAGCAGAAATAAATGGAATAAAGAATAAAAACAACAATAGAAAGACTCAAAAAAAACAAAAGTTGGTTCTTTGAAATCGACAAACCACTGGTCAGGCTGACAAAAGAAAAGGAGTAGAGGATGCAAATAACACAAATAATACATGAAATGGGGGACATTATAACAGACCTAACTGAAATAAAAAGGGTCATAACAGAGTATTATGAAAAACTATACTCCAACAAATTTGAAAACCTAGAGGAAAGGTAAAAATTTCTAGAAACACACGACCTACCCAAACTAACACAAAGTGATGTTGAATATCTGAAAACACATATAACAAGAGAAGAGACTGAAAAGGTAATTAAAAAAAAACCTCCCAATTAAAAAAGCCCTGAACCAGAGGGCTTCACTGGAGAATTCTAAAAAGCATTCAGAGAAGAGCTTGTACCAGTACTACTCAAAATATTTCAAAACATAGAAAAGGAAGTGACACTTACAAATTCATCGTATGAAGCCAGCATCCTGATAACAAAATCAGGCAAAGATGAGACAGAAAAAGAAAATTACAGACCAATACCTGTCAAGAATATACATGCAAAAATTCTCAACAAAATTCTAGCCAAAAGAATTCAACATCATATCAAAAAAATAATACACCACGACCAAGTAAGATTTATACCAAGTATGCAAGGATGGTTCAACACTAGAAAATCAATCAATATAATCCAACACATCAACAAAACGAAAGAAAATAATCATATGATCATCTCAATTGATGCAGAAAAGGCATTCAACAAAGTTCAACACCCATTCCTGATAAAAACTCAAAATAAAATAGGTATAGAAGGGAAATTTCTCAACATAATAAAGGGCATCTATGCAAA
>NW_004444115.1:4229742-4243222 GCF_000243295.1 Trichechus manatus latirostris
GCCCAAAGATGGAAACAACCTAGATGCCCATCAACAGATGAATGGATAAACAAACTATGGTACATACACACAATGGAGTACTATGCAACAATAAAGAACAATGATGAATCTGTGAAGCATCTCATACCATGGATGTAACTGGAGGACATTATGCTGAGTGAAATAAGTCAATCACAAAAAGACAAATACTGTATGAGACCTGTATTGTAAAAACTCATGAAAAAGTTTACGCATAAAAAGTAACAATCTTTGTTGGTTACGAGGGATGGGAGTGGTGGGGGGGAAACACGAAATCGACTATAGATAAGTGGTAACTTTAGTGAAGGGTAAGACAGTGCAGAATACTGGGGAAGCCAGCTCAACTTGTACAAGTAAAGGTCTTGGAAGCTCCATAGACACGTCCAAACTCCCTGAGGGACCAAATTGCTGGGTGGAGGGCTGTGGGGACCACGGTCTTGGGGAACATCTAGCTCAATTGGCATAACACAGTTTATAAAGAAAATGTTCTACATTTTACCTTGGTGAGTAGCATTTGGGGTCTTTAATGCCTGTGAGCAGCCATCTAAGATACTCCACTGGTCTCACCCCTTCAAGAGCAAGGGAGAATGAAGAAAACAAGATACAAGGGAAAGATTAGTCCAAAGGAGAAATGGGCCACAACTACCACAGCCTCTACCAGACTAAGTACAGTACATCTAGATGGTGTCCGGCTACCACCACTGACTGTTCTGACAGGGATCACAACAGAGGGTCCCAGACAGAGCTGGAGAAAAATGTAGAACAAAATTGTAACACACAAAAAGTGACCAGACTTACTGGCCTGACAGAGACTGGAGAAACGCCTAGAATATAACCCCCAGACACCCTTTTAGCTCAGTAATGAAGTCACTTCCGAGGTTCACTGTTCAGCAAAGATTAGACAGCCACATAAAACACAATGAGACTACTGGGACACTATAGTCCAGGGACAAGGACTAGAATGCAGGAGGGGACAGGAAAGCTGGTGATAGGGAACCCAAGGCTGAGAAGGGACAGTGTTGACATGTCGTAGGGTTGTTAACCATCGTCATAAAGCAATACGTGTACTGTTTAATGAGAAACTATTTGTTCTGTAAACATTCATCTGAAGTACAATAAATAAATAAATAAGATAAAAAAATATGTTTGATCATTGGTAGGAAAAATTATAAAATTATCTGATGGGATTATTCAATACGTGTAGATGTCATACATATTATAACTGGAACATAAAAGATCTATATGATGACATTCTATATCTCACTTTAAGTTCTTAAATATTGATTCTAAGTAGACTGTAAAAAGCTAAGTATGTATATAATCCTAGAGCAACCACTAATGGAAATTATAAAGAGATGTGGTCAAAAGCACTATAGATACATTAAAATAGAAGAATAAAAAATGTTCAAATTACCCAAAGAAGGCAGGAAGGGGGGGAAAAAACAGAAACAAACACACACAAAAAAAAAACAGAGGGAACAAACAGGAAATAAATAATAAAATGGTAGATTTAAACCCAAATATAATAGGAATTATAGAAATGGATTTTTTAAAGGCCCAACTATATGCTACCCATAAAAAACTCACTTTAAATGTAATAATATAGTTAAGTTAAAAGTAAAAGAATGGGGAGAAAAGCATGCAAACAATAACTGAAAGAAATCTAGGGTGGCTATATTCTTATCTGAAAAAACAGACTTCAGAGCAAACAGTTTTACCAGGGATTAAGCAGGACATTTGCTGTTGTTGCTGTCGAGTTGGCTCCAAATCATAGCGGCCTTATATACAACAATAAAACAGTATCCAGTCCTGTGCCATCTTCACAACTGTTGCTATGTTTGAGCTCATTTTTGCAGCCACTGTGTCAAGCCATATCATTGAGGGTCTCCCTCAATTTCATTGACCCTCTACTTTATCAAATGTGATGTCCTCCTCTGATTGGTCCCCCCTGCTTATGTGTCCCAAGTAAGTAAGATGAAGTCTAGCCATCCTCGTTTCTAAGGAGCATTGCGGCTGTACTTCCTCGAAGACTGATTTGTTCTTCTGGCAGTCCACAGTATATTCAATATTCTTCACCCACACCACAACTTGAATGAGTCCGTTCTTCTGTCTTTCTTTTCCATTGTCCAGTTTTTAAATGCATATTGAGGTGACTGAAAACAACATGGCTCAGGTAAGGTGTACCTCAGTCATCAAAGTAACATTTTTGCTTTTTAAAAGATTTTACAGAGGTCTTTTGCAGTAGATTTGCCCAATGTAATATGTTGATTTCTTGTCTGCTGCTTCATGGACGTTGATTGTGGATTCAAGTAGAATTTCTTCACCGTTTATCATAATGTTGTTTGTCAGCTAGTTTTGAGGATTTTTGTTTTCTTTATGTTCAGGTGAATCTATACTGAAGTCTGTAGTCTTTGGCCTTCATCAGTAAGTAGTTGCAAGTCATTATTTTTGGCAACGGTTGTGTCATCTGCGTATCACAGGTTGTTAACAAGTCTTCCTCCAATTCTGATGTTGCATTCTTCTTCATATAATATGGTCCAGCTTCTTAGATTATTTATTCAGCATACCAATTGAATAGTAAAATAAAAGGAAACAACTCTGCCATACACTTTTTCCAATTGTAAACCATGCAGTATCCTCTTGTTCTGCTCAAATGACTTCTTGATCCATGTACAGGTTTAGCTCGAGCACAATTAAGTGTTCTGGAATTCCTATTCTTTGTAGTGTTATCCATAATCTGTTTGATTGACATAGTGGAATGTCTTCATGTAGTCAATAAAACACAGATAGACATCTTTCTGGTATTCTTTTCTTTCAGCCAAGATCCATCTGATATCAACAATGATATCCCTCGTTCCATGTCTTCTTCTTAATCTGGCTTGAATTTTGGGCAGTTCTGTGTCAATGTATTGCTGCAACTGTTTTTGAATTATCTTCAGCAAAATTTTGCTAGCATGAGATATTAACGATATTATTTGATTATTTCCTCAGTCTGTTCGATCACCTTGTTTGGAATGGGCACAAATATGGATCTTTTCCTGTTGCTTGGCCAGGTAGCTGTCTTCCAAATTTCTTGACATGGATGAGTAAGCACTTTCAGTGTTGCGGCCATTTGTTGAAGCATTTCTATTGGTATTCCATCAATTTCTGGAGCTTTGTTTTCTGCCAATGCCTTCAGTCCGGTTTGAACTTCTTCCTTCAGTTCCACTGTTTCTTGATCATATGCTACATCCTGTAATGGTAGAACACCATATGATTAAATGGTCAATCACCAAAAGACATAATTTTAAATGTATATGTACCTAGCAAAAGAGCTTCAAAATACGTGAAACAAAGACCGACAGAACTTAAAGTAGAAATAAATGAATATACAATTATAATTGAAGACTTCATCCATCCTCTCTCCATATTTGATAGAATCAGTAGACAGAAAATCAATGGAGTTTCCTAAAGTGGAAAAAGCTGGTAGCCCAAATACTCCTGAACCCAAAATGAAAATCTCATATGTTTTTACTTACATCAGCTTACATGGGCCTCACAAAAATTCCTTAGGGTGAGCAGGTGAAGGACTGTTGAGTTGTTATTATTATTATTACCATTTTTTAAATGAGCAGAGTATAGCAGATGTGAGCCTGCAATGAGTTCTTCTCACCCCAGGGCTAGAGGACATTCCTCTGCCATGCCCGTAGCTTCTGGCTCAGTCCCACAAGTTTGTGCTCTGGAGGTAGACCACCACTGCCACACCAAACCATCAGATATGTGGTCTCACTATACATTCACAATTAGGGGACAGAAATGTGTCTTTGCTTCCAAAATCTTTAAATGGATATATAAAATTAAATTAAAGTAACAACAAAATTAAAGAATACTCAATTCATTTCAACTCAACAACTATTTATGGAGCCACTAAAATTACAGTGATGCCCTCAAGGAGCTCAAAGTCAAGTAGGGAAAGAACAGTAGACAAATGTCCACAGCCGGCATGCCCCAGGCAACAGCAGAGGTCCTGCCCAACGTGGGCAGGTCCGTGTTGTCCACAGCCTGGGCCAGGAGACTTGTGCAAGTTGCACATCTGTGTGGGGTATTGGAAGATGAGCAGGAGCTCACTGGGGTAAACCTGAGAAGTCTTTGGGAGGTAAGTTCAAGCAGCAGACTTGTGGTTCTAGTAATGGCAGGCTGTAGCCTAGATTGGTGTGGATAGCATGTGGTCCCTTTTTCTGCCCCAACCCTTCCCAGACACCTCCCTGAAAACCCCTGACATTCTGATCCTGAGGGTCCCACCTTCACCCCTCCTGCCCTCCTGGGAGATACTGCTCCTTTGCAGTAGGAGGTAAAGCAGGGGCCCATGTATGTTCCCAGCCCCCAGGACCCTCCACTCCAGGCTTCAGGAGGTAGTGGGGCCAGAGGGAGAGTGCATTCCGTACCCACATGAAAGACCACACCCACTCCCTAAAATGTCATCTGCCTAAGGCCATCCCTGCAGCCTAAGCCCTTCCCAGGAGCTTGAGAAGCCCTGTGCCCGGGTCACAGTCTGAACCAGTCCCCCTGAACAGAGGATTCTGTCTTCTCAGTTTCCTTACCACAAGCCCTCAACACAAGAATTGTGCTAATGCACTCAAACATAGACTTATCACAAGAATTCAAGAATAAGTTTCTCACCCTCTACCCAGTCTAAAAGGAGAGAAACATGCTGAAGTCAAGTAAGTTTTCTAAATCATGTACCTAGTCAAGTTCACAGCTCCTCAGTCTGTAAGTCACTAAACTCATTCATTCAACTTTGTAAGTTAGTACATTGTGCTTCCTGCTCCCTGGGCACCTTCTCAGAACTGTGCTCATCACCCCAAGTGTCTGGGTCCCCAGAGGTCTACCTCAGCCCATTGCTGGGGTTATAGGTCGAGTCTTGATACAAGACCCAAAGCACACAGACCTTCATGGGGAGAGTCCTGAACCACAACACAGTTTGAATCATACAGAACATGGGTGACAGACAAACATTGGAAACAAGTTTGTTCTTCCTAAATTCGCCGATTTTTTATTTGAAAGCATGGTGAGTTTTCTGCCTTCAACAGAGGATGAGGAGGTCCTCTCCACCCCCACGCCCTTATAAACAGGCATGGTAGATGCAGCAGCTATTATCAGAGCCTGTCTGATTGTTCTATCTATGCTCCATTCCCCAGTGTCCCAACTTAAAGCAGGTAAGAACCAACAACTGGTTCCAAATCCTCACTAATGTGTCTTTAAGGCAGGGGCCCCTCTGAGACATTTGTGTCTCACCACTGAGTGTCCTTCAAGACCCACTTGACTTCCAGCCCCATGAGCTTTGAGCCAGGGCATGTCCTTCGACATGCTGTAGCCGGAGGGGAACACAATCACTCACTGAGCCATGTTTCTAGGCCTTTTAAAAATTATCATTATCATCCCTCTAAGGAGAAAAATATTAATTTAATTTTATGAGAGAAATAAATGAGAGCTAATGGGAAAAGAGTGGGGTAGGTGGAGCAGGAGCAGGGGAGAGAAATAATAGGTAGTGACTCGCCATGCCATGTGCACATTAATTTAGTTAAAAGAGAGAAACTGAATACTAAGCAATAAGATTTTTTTCAGGTAGGGTTGAGCTTTTGAGGGTCACAAAACACTGTAATACCTAAGATTTTTTGCACTTACAGAGCTAAATTTTCTCCCTAGAGGACCATAGCACTCCCCATGGAGAAAGCATGCAGTAGAGAAAAAATCCTCGAGGATTTTAAATCCCATGTTTTCAAAAGTGGCTTGAGGCTAGCCCTTTCTTCTAGCATTCCCTGTGGCCCACAGAAATAGGCTGGGCACCTCCACCTCTCAGCAGGTCTCTAAGATCTGGATCTGCAGCCCTGCCTCCTCCCTCACATGTACCCAATCCCAACTCTGGCTTGGCGTTTCCTCCGGTTGATTCTACAGCTACTTCCAACTTGGTTTGTCCCATGGAGTAAATCACCTCTGTGTAGGGCAGCACCCATGGGCAGAGGAGCAGGTGCTTCTAGAAGCTCTCTCAGAAAGGGAAGTGTACTCCAAATGTCAGGGCAAAATTCTGGCTTCCTAGGAACCTGCCCTCTCTAAGAAGTGGCTGTGTCATTTTGTGGCTATGAGTTACAATGCCTTCTCTACAAAGAACTAGGCCATTCCAGCTCTCATGGAATTCTACAGATTAATTGAATCGTGGAAGTAGGCAACAGCTCACTGTTTTACAGTATCTCTAATTATTTACTAATTAAAAAGAACCACAACTGTTTATTCAGGGACTGGGTGTATATTAACGGTCAGCAGGGCTATTTGTGTGACACTTTGATGGGGAAACTAAATATCACTTGTCACCTTACCAAGGAGATTTCTGAATATCAATCAATCATTTGAAGTCCCACATATATTGAATTTTTTAATTACAGACCTTTCCAGGACTGAGAGAGTATAAAGGGTAGAAAGAATGAGGTCACTGTGAAGAATACTCCATTGGTTTAGAATTTGGTCTATAGTGTATATCCTTTCAGCTTTATTAGACTTTTCTTTGTTTTATAGATCATACAACCAGGTGTCAACTTGTTTTCAAGGCACAGTGTTTGCCTGTTTTTTCTCTTGGCAGGAGCCTCTCCCCCTCAACTGGTGTGTCTGGGACAGATGAAGCCTGGAGAGATGAAGCCTTCAGGAGAGGCATACCCACAGCAGCAGGGCTGAACACCTTCAGGCAACTGCTGTACCCCAGGTTTGCTCTGGCTATACTGGGAGCACCACACAAGGAAAGGGAGTAGCAAACTGTTAAATCACATTAAAAAACACAGCTACTTTTATGAAACTATTATACATGAAATCTACCATCTGTCTATCAGTTTGTTGTATTATGATGACTTTCATGTTGCTGTGATGCTGGAAGCTATACCACTGGTATTTCAAATACCAGCAGGGTCACCTATGGTGGACAGGTTGCAGTGGAGCTTCCAGGTTTCAGTGGAGCTTCGAGACAGACTAGGAAGAAAGTCCTGGCCATCTACTTCTGAAAATTAGCCACTGAAAACATATGGATCACAACAGAACATTGTCTGACTCATTTGCTTTGGATATATCATCAGAAGGGATCAATCGCTAGAGGAGGACATCATGTTTGATGAAGCAGAGGACCAGTGAGCGTGAAGGAAACCTTCTGTTAGATGGATTGGTACAAGAGATGCAAAGATGGACTCCAACATGCTGGCCGTCAAGAAGATGACACAGGGCCAGACATTTCATTTTGTTGTACAAAGGATCATCATGAGTCACAGCTGATTTGACAGCAGCTAAAAACAGTTAACATATTTAAAACAAGATGTTATTATAAAAAGCAGTAAAAGGAGAGATGGGCGTGCCCATCAGTCAGTCCAGCAGGCATGTTCTACGATCTGGGAACACAGTGTGGATGAGGCAGAGTGCCTCCCCTCAAGGATCCTACAGTCCATGAGGAAAGTCAGCCAATAAGTACTTAAATAAATAATAAACAGGAGAACTTAAGGCACCAAGGAGTACTATGGAGATGATAAAGCAAGGCATCTCACAGTGAGGCTGACAGGATAACCTGGCCAAGGTGGCAATCTTTGAGATGAGACGTAAGTAATGAGGAGGCAATGTTGTGTGCTAAGGCCCAGAGACATAGCAGGATCAAGAACAAGAAGGCCACATGAGTGGGAACGAGGTCAGGGCATGCGCAGGCCCAGCACACAGAGCCCTGCAGCATGGAGGGGTTGAGCGCTCTCCTGGGTGCAATGAGAAGTCCCTGGAGGGTTTCAGCTGGGGTATGGCATGATCTCTGTTGTGTTTCAGAAAGAGAACTCTGGCTGCTGGGCCTTTGCAGCACAAGAAAGGAACAGAAAGACTAAGAGACCACTGTCATGATCCAGGTTGGACAAAGGTGGATGCAGTAAAGTGCTGAGCTGGACCTAGAGGGCCAGTGACATATGTACAGAGAAGGGCAGGTAAGTGTTGGCCCCCTGGACCCAGGAGTAACGTTGGTGTGTCCCTTTCCCCAGCATGTGCCTCCACAGTCCCCTCCCCACTTTCCATCCTCCCACCTCTCCTCGCCTTGGGCACTACCTGGGACACTTGCTTTCCACCCCTAGAAGATTCTGGCCCCTTCTTCCCACCTGCCTGACCCTGTTCGGCCCCCAGCGAGATTTGGCTCAGCTGATGGAGGAACCTCCCCTTAGACTCACCTGGACCGAATCTGACTTTACTGGACACAGGTTCCTCAAGGGCAGGGCCTCCCACCAGTGCACTGCAGGCTGGTGTGGGCTGGACAGGGTTGTGTCTGAAGGATCCTGCCCCTTCAGGAGGTACTGGGTCTTTCATGTTCCCTCACAGTGTGTGAGATCTGCAGAAAAAGCTAGGGTTGTTCTGAAATCTCTTTGTGACTCCCAGACTGTCCCCGGCAGCCACACTTCTCTGAGGCTGGACTCGTGGACCTTGGCTTTGTAAGTTTTACATCATGCCTAAAATCTGGACACTCTGCCCATCTCAGACTCCCAGCATCTCCCCATTAGAATTTTGATTAGAGTTCATCTAGGGGAGGACAGAGGTGGGAGGGGAGACAAGGACTGGGAGTCCTTCACAAGTCACTTCTCCAAGTCCAGGCTCTGCAGCTGCGGAGAAGATGGGGCCGGCTTATTTCCCCAAGAGGGAACACTAAGCACAGAGGTAGAGGAGAAGCACACCACCATGTGGTCAGTGGAATGAAGCAGGGGCCTCCCAGGCTGCCCAGGTCCCCTAGGAGGGGGCTTCCTCTGAGGGCCAGGGGAGCCCTGGTAGGTCTGAGCAGGCAATGGCAAGACCAGACTTGCCACAGGGGAGGACACTCCAGTAAGCAGTGGGGATGACCTGAGGCCTAAGGGAGGCTGAAGAGATAGTCCCGGCTGGACCCAATGCAGAGCAGGGCCCTGGGAGGAGGGCTGCCACCACGAAGAATATGAATATGAAGGAGGGTACCCTGCACTTGTCCTTTCCTCTGAGGATCCCAGCCATGAGCCAGGAGGGACTATGGTCAGCAAGACTCTTGAAGGTTATGCCCAAGAGCTGGCCTGGAGAGGCTGGGAAACACTGTGCTCCTGTGTTGTCCGCTCTCTCCAGACACACAGCGTGCATTTCCCACACGTCAGGGGTCTTCACCCTGGTTCGTTCTGTCACACATGTGCAGTTTTGCAGAATGTGTCCCTATTACATGTGCCATGCATGGTGCTGGGAGGGTACTATGAAAAGTGTGCTCCGCTACCGGCCTTCATGAAGGTTTCCTCAGGCCAGCAGGGCAATGGAGGTCTTGGGGTCAGGCAGGTCCTGCTAGCTGGGTCACCAGCCACGTGAACCTACATTTCCTCCTCCCTAAAGTGAGCATAAATGACTCTTGTTTTGTGTTTGTGTGAGGATTAAATAGAACAGCTTGTGTACTGTCCCTGCCACAAAGGCGGCAAAAAACAGTATTCCTCATCCCCGCTGCTCTCCACCTCCCCCATGCCTCCCCTTCTTTGCAGGCTGGTGATTTCAGTGTTAACAACTAGCCAGCAAATCCAGGAAAGAGCACACAGGGAAAAGGAAAGGTGGCATGCTCAGCACTGCTCAACACTGCCTCCAACCATTGGGTATATTGTAGGTACCACGACCCTCTATTCTCCACACATTGAGCCACTGTATTCCCTACAGCCAGGGCTAGAGCTTTAGTTACAGCACTGGAGGCCTGTTACAGCCTTAATACTGTCCTGGGACACAGTTCTTCCATATATCCAAGAAACAGATGGCATTTCAGGAAGACAGAGGCAGCACCAGCATCTGGTGGGCCTCACTCAAGGACATCTGTGGTGTTGTTCTCTTTACCAGGTCCCTCTCAGTTTGAGACTCTAGTGCAATCAGCACCACTTTTGACCCAAGATCGGACAGTGAGTCCCCCAGGATGCTCTCCTTCTGGCTGGCCAAATGTGACAGCGTGCTCAGTCCAAGGACCCTGGGCATTCTCCTAATCCTTTCTCACACTCCAACCTCAAAATACATCTCCCCTGGCTAACCTGGCCATTCCCCAAGTCATTCATCCAACAATTAAACTACTAGTATGCTGAGCCAGGTGCTCCACAAGGCCCTGTGCATAAGAAGGGAACCAAACCCACTCCCCAGTCCCCAGATCTCCCAGACTGTAGAGGAGGAGAAATACACAGCACCATGTAACACAAGACTGGGTATTGGAGGCAGGAGAGAAATCCAGCAATACACACAAAGATCCCCTGAGTTGGCCTAGGGTGTTTCCTCTAGGTGGTCCCTCAGATGAAGGAGAGTGCTGGGCAGATGAGGATGGAGAAGGAGAAGTATGCTGTAGGCCGTGCAAGGACCCAGGGCATGAAAAGCGTCCAGTCAGAGACTGGCATGAGACGAGTGTGGGAGCAGGGGTTGGAGTTGATCATGAAATTCCTCTAAATGACTTACTCCTTATGAACATGCTAAGAGTCCTGAGAGAGGAGACTGCTTACACCTGCATGGAGTTACATCCTGTGGAATATTAGACTGCCAGTAGACCTCAAAGGGACCTTAAAAACCATGGGAGACACCAGCAGACATGCTGCTTGTCCGCACAGCAACACTTCCTCTTGTCCTTGCTGATAGCCTCCAGTTTGTTTAATTCTCCATCTGCCTCCATGCAGTCACATGCTCCAGAGGAAGGGGTACATTCTCAGCACCAGTAGGGGAAAGGGGAAAGAGAGCCCCCACTCCAGCTTTCTCATGGAAGCAATTGGTTTAGGTGTGGACCTGTGACATATCCTTGGCCCTGGAGACATCAGAGGAGTCTTCTTGGGAGCTTTATAGGAAAATTTTTCACACTGAGAAAAAGATCTAGGAGAAGAAACATGTCCCTTTCTTTCCCTGGAACTCTGCATGTGACAGCTGGCACTGTGGCAGCCATCTTGAGACCCTGAGGACAACATCGCTGACATGCTGAGAATGACAGAGTGGGAATGTTGACAGACTTGGAGAGATTTGAACCATTGCGGAGAGGCTGGGTTCACCAAACCCAGAGCTACACAACCTTGGTGACAAGCCTGCATGATTGCCTCCTGAGGCTCAGTGGCCCTGGTGGGCAAAAAATGCCAGCCAAGTGAAACAATAGACTTGCTCAAGACCCTGCACTTACACACAGGAAGAAACAGTTAGCAGTTGAATGCCCCAAGTGGAGTTTGCATGTGCTTTTGCACTTGACTCAGGACCAGAGCTCTAGATCAAAGAGATAAAGATCTGACTAAGTGTCTGGATCAGTGTGGGGTGGTCTGGGAGACCCCCCAAACACTGTAGTTCCCCAAGAGGGAACAGAATTCAAATTCAGAGAACAACACAGCAGGAGACAGCGAAAGATCTGGGAAATTGTTTAGTCCAACTCTCTCATTTTCCAGATAAGGAAATGGATCTCACTGCAAGTCTGTGACAGAACTGGGACTGGACCCCAGGGACACCAAGGTCTTGCTAGGCTTGTTCACTCACACTGATTCAGAGGAAAGAGCAGGGACTTTGCATCAAATCAGAACTTGGCTCTGCTATTACAAGCTGTGGAACCCCAGGCATCCTGACCTTCCCTTGGCCTTTTGTGCCTTCTTTATGATACACCTGCCTCTCACAGCTGTCATGGGGATTAGAGGAGATGACATGTTGTGGCAAAAGTGGCTGATGCCCCAGTCTCTTTTCCTCCTGGGATGGCCCCATCTCCCCACCCCTGCAGTTTGTTCAAGTGGAGGGTAGCAATGATACACCGCACCTGCAGCCAGCCTGCCCCTCCTAGGCTCCTCTCCTCCCTATTCCTGCCTGATGGTCAGCTGGATACAGAGCACCCTATACAGGACACTGCAGAAGCCCTGGAAGGTGGCAATGTCAAAAGACAGAAGGGGCTTGGACCTAATAAACCACCGAGTGGGAGGCAGGCTGTCCACGGAACACCTGCTCAGATAGTACATTTATTATGCTAGGTTATGGGTTACAGCAGCTAGCATTAGTAATCCTGGCTAGTAAAAATGTTATGTAAACCACTAAGAATAGTCACCAAACACAACAGTAACAATAAATGCTCAAAAAAATTGTGCTTTTCCTTTCTACCTCTCCCCCTTTATCTCCCTTCATAGAGCATGTTGTGGCCTCCTTAAAACTATCAGAGCAGATGTCAGCACAGAGATGGCAGCAGGAGGCTCCTTCCAAGCTCTGCCTGTGGACTGTGATCCCTCAGCTCCTGTGATCTCTCATCTCCCTCCAGGCGCTCTTTCCCCTCCCACCTCACCGCTGGTTCTCCAGCGCATCTCCCTCAGAGGTTGTCAGAGTCTTGCCAAGTTCAGGAGAGGTCATGGCAGAGGAAGCCTTGGGCCCTGGGGCCCTGGTGGGGACACTGTGAGGGCAGAGGGTTATCCTGAGGGAGACAGCACCCACAGGTCCTACACAGTCTCCTGACCTGCCTCCTGGCCTCCTGGCTGAGGTGGTGGGGGAGAGGGCAGGAGTGGGCAGGATCTGAAGGGTGAATGGAATAGGAGAGGGTGCTTCAGACAGGGAAGTAGTGGGCAAAGGCCCTGGTGGAGAAATCACTCTCTAGCCTGGAAATGAAGAAGGCCAGTGCAGCCAGAGCAGGGAGTGAAAGAGGTGGTGCCCAATGTGTCTGGAGAGGAGGGAAGTAGCCAAATAATGCAGGGTCTTATAGGACACAACAAGGGTTGTTTTTTGTTTTTTGTTGCCTTAAGGAACATAAAAGTCATTGAAGAATTTCAGGCCAGGCAGTGACATTTTTGTTTTGATAAAATCTCTTAGTGAGAAACCAGGCAGAAAGCTGTGGCATTAATCCAAATGAGAGAGGTGATGGACACCTGGATTAGAGCGGTGGCCTTGTAGAGGTATCTGCATTCAAAACACATTAGAAGGTAGTTTCAGGAGAGGAGGCTGTGGGAGTAAAGGAGAGGGCAGCATCAAGGGGGGCTCCAGGGCTCTGCCTGCCCAGGTCATGATACAGCCACTATGAGGCAGGCAGTCCCAGGAGAGGGGTAGCTGGGCAAGGGATGTCATGATCTGGGCCTGGGACAGGGCAGCTGGAGGAGCCTTTGGAACAACAAGTAGGCAGTTTGGAGCCCCAGGAACAGAGTGGGCTAGAGTTAGGTTTGGGCTGCACTGGAGGACAAGGAAACAGAAGCTATGGTCACACAGAGGAGACTGGTGCACAAGCCCTGGGAAGGGAGGTGGCTGTGGACTGCAGTGGTCAGGAATGGTCTGAGGGAAGGGCAGTGTCTTAGTCATCTAGTGCTGTTATAACAGAAATACCCACAAGTGGATGGCTTTAACAAAGAGTTTATTCTCTCACAGTCCAGTAGTCTACAAGTCTAAATTCAGGGCATCAGCTCCAAGAGAAGGCTCTCTCTCTCTCTCTCTCCCTCTCTCTCTCTCTCTCTCTCTCTCTCTCCTTCTCTCTCTC
>NW_004444115.1:4243322-4278989 GCF_000243295.1 Trichechus manatus latirostris
TTCTTGGTGGTGTGAGGTTCCCATGTGTCTCTGCTGGCTTCTCTCTTTTATATCTCAAAAGAGATTGCATTAAGACACTAATCTTGTCAACCTCATCAGTATAAGCTCATCACAGTGATAGAATTTACAGCACATAAGGAGATCACATATAATCTCAACATAGTGATAGAATTTACAACACATAAGGAAATCACATCAGATTATACAATCATACAACACTGGGAATCATGACCCAGCCAAGTTGCTACACACATTTTTTGGGGGACACAATTCAATCCATGACAGGCAGGGATGCTGGTGATGGCAGGGGAACAGGCTCCTTGGAGTGCTCAATCCCAGCACTTTCACTTATCAACAAGATTTCAGAGCTGTTCTTAGATGGAGGAAGACCAGCATATACCTCATCCATGAGCAAATGCCGGAGGGGATTACAGGGTGCTCTCAGCCTCGAAGCTGCAGGACAGCCAAAACCAGCTCAACCCTAGGGTTTTCTGAACCTCAGGTTTTCATCTGTGACATGAGGAGCTCAACCAACTCTACTTCAGCAGTTCTTTGGTCTTTATTAAAGGAAAATCAGGAGAAATGACTTCAGGACACATTAAGATGATATAGATATACTCATAAATACACACGTAAAAAAAATGGATATGTGAGCTGAGGACTCCTCACAGGGACCTGTCCCCAGAAAGTATTTCATTTGGGCATAAACTATCTTTCCAAGGCATCAGCGGTAGGTCTTTTCTGGGGTTATTACTGTGTGTTAGAAAGTTCAACTGTGAGAGATAGATGTGATCTTACGTTTCTTCCAGAAGGCAGGCCTTAATCCTGTCAACTTTCTCATAGAGCTAACAATCTGGGAAGACTCAAAATTAAACAAGTCATCAATCTTCACACATTTATCCCTGAGGTATGATATTGCAAAACCAACATTGGACTAAGGAACCCAGTTTCACTGCCTGGCTCACTAACTGTCTGCATGAACTTGGAAAACCCATTTAATCCCCTTTGCCTCAGTTTTCCAATCTATCAAGTGGGAAAAACTTAGTCCTTCAAACCTTACACAAGTGCTATGAGGTTCAAATTAGACCATAAAAAGCATGAACCTACTCGTTAAATGAACATATTCATTAACTATCTAATGCAATTAGCAGATTCTTAGTCAATGAAAATTGTGGAGAAACGAATGACTAGGAACCTCCCCCTGAAAAAAAGTACTTTGACAAAGAAAATGTCATTCAATCTGGTAGTGTCAGCCAGCCTGTTTTCTCTGTATGTAATTCATCTTGTAAACAACTGAAACCACAGAAGGGTCTCAGGAAAATTTGCTGATTCTCACAATGGTGTCAAGATGCAGCTGTTCCTTTGGAAAGATACACCAGCCATAATATCAACAATTACCCCTGCTTCTCCCCTTCCTTCCCCAATATTCTGTGGCCAGAGTTCTACTCTAGAACTTTCTTGCCAACACTGTTTCTACAGGGGTGTTTATTATGTCCCAGAATATTACTCATGGGCCTGCTAATCATTGCTTTCTGTATTCAGGCAAGAAACACTTTAAGTAACAGAACAGTAAGAATTTATTGGAATGTTTTTCATGACTCAAGTCTGCTGAAGAAATGCAAAATGTTAATTTAGGAAAGTATCAATATGTCCACTGCAGATAATGCACTATTCAATGCCTATTACATTTTAAAGGGATCTGAGACACACACACCAAAAAAATCAAAGTCATTGGTGTCGAGTCAATTCCAACTCAAAGAGACCCTATAAGACAGAGTAGAACTACCCCATAGGGTTTCCAAGAGTGTAGTTTTTACGGAAGCTGACTGCCACATCTCCCTCCCTCATAGTGGCTGGTAGGTTCAAGCTGCCAATCTCGATTAGCAGCCAAGCACTTAACCACTGCGCCATTAGGGCATATGCAATTATGGGCCTTGTGAAATATAGATACAACATCTTTTGTTAGTAAAAACCTGGATGCCTAAAGAGTATAAGCAAGTGATATAAAAGTATAAATTATCCCAGAAGACTGGAGGCCAAAGTTTCTTCAGCACATAGATAACACAGCTTTTCCTTCAAGCAGGTGGGAAAGAATGTTTTTTTCCAAAAACATCTTTTTATGTATTCAGAGGAAAAATGCCTTTCTGGACATGTAGGGATATCATCCAGTCTCTTCACCTCTCATCTGGACTCTGGGATTCATTCCCCATCCTGTAACTGATTCTAAAGGGTATCTTGCCTGTGTCACAGCTTCAAATCACCCCCAGGGCCCTCTATTGCCCCTAAAATGCAACATAAACTCTTTAATGTGGTCTACAAGGTTTGCGTATGACAGGCTTTTGTATTCTGGGTTTGCGTATTCTGGCCCACTGACCTCGTCATGTCCTTCCTCTCGGTCCCACGTTCTGGCTCTGCAACCTAACATTGGTCCCACTGTTCCTGCACTCAGTTGCTAGCCCTTTTCTCCTGGCTGTGTCTGTGACACCCTAGTGTCCACTGCTCAACCTGGCTGTGAACAGGTCTGCTTGTCCCTCCTATCTCAGCTCAGGGGCACCTCCCTGCATCTGCATCTTAAGGACAGGAATGATACCTTGCTTCTCCTTCGCTATGCCCTAGTCTGTGTCTGACCCACAGTAGGAGCTGTAGAAATACTTATTGAGTAAATGGGTAGTTGAGTGCACTTGAACTGAGCACCCTGACCCACTGAGTCTCTGACACAGCTCCCACAGGGCCATGATGAGCAGTTAGCCTATAGGTACAATGACAAGCTGTACTTGTTTTGAGGGAGCACCCATGGCAGGGGGCAGGGCTCAGCCTCAACAGACTCAAGCTCTCTCATCAGAGAGCAAACAGCCTTGTCAAGCTGTCTCACTCCAAAACTGAGGCTGAGGGGAAGCTCAAACCAGCAGAGTGAGCCTGTGACTGCCCAGAAATGTAGATGGCAGACTCTTCATTCTAAGGAATGCGTTGCCTTCTGCTCTGGTGAGCAGATAAATGAGGCCTGGATCTTCTCCTTCTGTGCGGCAAGCCCAGCCCAGTGGTGGGGATCTGAACAAAGAGGACTGCAACAAGAAAATTAGCTGGACATGTTCCTGTGTGTCAAGGCACCTGTCATAGGCTTGGTTCTCTAGAGAAGCAAAACCAGTGAAGCATATATATATATATATATACAGAGAGAGGGAGATTTATCTTAAGGAAATGGCTCATGTGGTTATAGACGCTGGCAAGTTCCAAATCCATGGGTCAGGAGTCAGGTGGAGGCTTCTTCTGACTCAAGTAGCTGCAGGGACTGATGAACCCAAAATCAACAGGTCAAATAGCAGGCTGCTGGTTCACAAGCTGCAGAGGCTGACAAACCCCAAGATCAGCAGGCCATACAGCAGGCCGCTGGCTCAAGTCCCAATAACAGGAGGTCAGATGATGACGAGCGGGGTGTAGGATCCAGAGCAAGTGAGCAAGTTTTGCCAAAACTTGCATATATATATTGGATTTATGTCACACCCACAAAGAAACTCCCCTTACAACTGATTGGCTGATCACATCAGATCACGTCATGGAGAATGTCTACATCATTACATTACTGCCAAAATACATCATTACATTACTGCCAAACCACTGAGAATAATGGCCCAGCCAAGATGACACACAACCTTAACCATCACAGCATCTGTCTGCAGAACATGGGCCAAGGCATCCTGACCTATCCTGGGGAAGCTCTGCTGAGAGGACGATAGATCCTGGGAGAGCTCCAAAGGGACTCAGCAGTGACATTACACTCAGGGCCCATGGTGTGTGAGGCCTCCTATGCATAAGGCCCAAGAGGAATAAGGTCTATCTGTACGGCACTGGATCACAAACCTTGCACAGAATGATGCTAGTACCTGTCCTGCAGAAATCAGAACTTAGAAGGATAACGTCTTTGTATGTGTAAAAGTCTATGTCCCTCAGGACTTCTCTATTCCCTTGACATCTATTTCCATAGCTAAAATTACCACCACGTGCTTATGAATTTCAAATCTATAACTCCAGCCCAGACCTCCCATCTGAGGTATCTCACAGCCTGGTCTCATGAGTGCCTCACAAGGACTCAAACTCAAAACTGAGTTCGTAATTGTCTGCCCTTTTCTAATGAATTGGACTAACAGTCATCCAGTTGCCCAAATAAAATACTGGAAAAATCTTCCTTGGCTCCTCCATCTTCCTCCCCTACCATATTCAGTCCCCAATATCATTGACTTTTTTTCTCACATTGCATGTGAAAGCCAGACAATGAAAAAAGAAGATGGAAGAATTACTGATGGTTTTGAATTGTGGTTTTGGTGAAGAATATTGAATATACTACAGACTGCCAGAAAAAGAAACGTATCAGTCTTAGAAAAAATACAACCAGAATATTCCTTAGAAATGAAGATGGTGAGACTTCATCTTGCTTACTTTGGATGCATCATCAGGAAAAGACAATCACTAGAGAAGGACATCATGTTTGGTAAGGTGGAGGGTCAGGGAAAACTAGGAAAACCCTCAATGAGATGGAATGACACAATAGCCTCAACAATGGGCTCAAACATATCAAAAATCACAGATGTGGTACAGGAGCAGACAACGTTTCATTCTGTTATAATAAGGTCGCCATGAGTCGGAAGCGAATCAACAGCAACTAACTACAACAATCTCTCAAATAAGTCTCCAATCTATCTTGTATGTGCAGGCCAGCCTTCATTGCTTATCTCCAAAACTATGGCCATAACCTTCTGAAAAGTTTTACTGACTCCATTTTTTTTTCATTCCATCCTCCAACGTGGCCATATCACTTCGCTGCTTAAAATTCTGTGTTTCTCAGTCCCAAGTTCATTCTTCTAGTGGAGTTGTAATATTAAGGCTAGAAATCTGTAAGTGACCACTCTCACACTTAATGCTAACTGGCTCTCTCCCACTAATCAATGACAGGAGAAAGGGAGGAAGGACTCTCTTATGCTGCCAGCTATCTCTAGCCTCCCTGCAAGGGAGGAATGCATTACAACTCCAAAGTCTTTTGTCCCTCCCAGCCCTGGCTCTGCAGTGACCCCTCCGCAGAAATGTGATCAATAATCTTATAACACTTCTTCAGTAGTCCAACAAGATGATGAGTTCACAGAGGCCCACGAACCAGCCAACAGCACCCCCTTGAAGGTCCCAGCTGTACTTCCTCTGAGTTGCTAAGTTCTGGTAACATAATTTCCATTTGTTCTCACAGTCCTAGGAGTGGTAGATACTTCCAGAAGTTACTTCAGAATTTCTTTTTTTCTTTCCAGCCTTCCAACACCTGTGTAACCAGTACATTGTATTAAATCTCTTCTGATCGAAGTGCCTAACATGATTTCATCATCCTGATTGCATCTTACCTAATACAAGTAAATTGAAAACACAAGTACATGTCTACTCCTTCACAGAATATCACTAAAATAATGATGACAAAAATTTTAAGTTGCAGACTATGATCATTAATGTTATGTGTCAACTTGACTAGGCCATGATTCTCAGTATTAAGTACTTATCCTCCATTTTGTAATCTGATATAATTAGCCTCCATTTTGTGATATAATGTAATCACCTCCATGATGTTATCTGATGTGATCAGACAATCAGAAGTAAAGGGAATACATGAGGAAATGCTCACAATCATTAGCCATTAGAGAAATGCAAATCAAAACTACAATGCGATACCATCTCACCTCAACAAGGCTAGCATTGACCCAAAAGACACAAAATAGTAAATGTTGGGGAGGTTGTGGAGAGACTGGAACACTTGTACTCTGTTGGTGGGACTGTAAAATGGTACAACTACTTTGGAAATCAATTTGGTGCTTCCTTAAAAAGCTAGAAATAGAAGTACCATAGGATCCAGAAATCCCACTACTTGAAATATATCCTAGAGAAATAAGAGCCATCACACAAATAGATATATGCGCACCCATGTTCATTGCAGCACTGTTCACGATAGAAAAAAGATGGAAACAACCTAGATGCCCGTCAACAGACAAATGGATAAACAAATTATGGTATATTTGCACAATGGAATATTACACAATGATAAAGAACAATAATGAATCCATGAAACATAACATGGAGGAATCTGGAAGGCATTATGCTGAGTGAATTTAGTCAGTAGCAAAAGGAAAATTTTGTATAAGAGCACTATTATAAGAACTCAAGAAAAGATTTAAACACAGAAGAAAACATCCTTTGATGGTTACGAGGGTGGGGAGGGAGGGAGAGGATTATTCACCAGCTAGGTAGTAGACAAGAATTATCTTAGGTGAAGGGAAGGACAACACACAATACAGGGGATGCAGCACAACTGGACTAAACCAAAAGCTAAGATGTTTCCTGAATACAACCAAACACTTCAAGGGACAGAGTAGCAGGGGCGGGGGTCTGGGGACCATGGTTTCAGGGGACATCTAGGTCAATTGGCATAACAAAGTTTATTAAGAAAATGCTCTGCATCCCACTCTGGTGAGTGGCATCTGGGGTCTTAAAAGTTAGCTAGTGGACATCTAAGATGCATCAGTTTGTCACAACCTGCCTGGAGCAAAGGAGAATTAAGAACAATAAAAACACGAGGAAAATATTACAAGAGACAAAAGGGCCACATAAACCAGAGACTCTATCAGCCTGAGACCAGAAGAACTAGATAGTGCCAAGCTACCACCAATGACTGCCCTGACAGGGAACACAACAGAGTCCCTGATGATGCAGGAGAAAAGTGGGATGCAGAACTCAAATTCTAGTAAGAAGACCAGCCTTAATGGTTTGACTGAGACTGGAGGGATGCCAGAAGACATGGACCCAAGACTCTCTGTTGTCCCAAAACTAAAACCATTCCCGAAGCCAACTCTTCAGACAAAGATTAGACTGGAGTATAAGACAAAAAGTGATATTCATTAAGAGTGTGCTTCTTAGCTCAAGTAGCTACATGAGTCCAAGTGGGTAGCTCCTGTCCAGAGGTGAGATGAGAAGGCAGAAAGGGACGGGAGCTGGTTGAATGGACACAGGAAATCTGGGATGGAAAGGAGGAGTGTGCTGTCACAGTATGGGAAGTGCAACCAGGGTCACATAGCAGTACGTATATAAAGTTTTGTACGAGAAACTAACTTGAACTGTAAACTTTCATGTAAAGCCAAATAAAAAAAAAGGAAATGGAGTTTCCCCAGGGGTGTGGCCCGTACCTAATATATATACGAACATTCTGGCAAAGCTTGCTTGCTTGCTTGCTTTGGATCCTGTTTCAGGCTCATCATCATCTGACATCTGGTTCTTGAGACTTGATCCAGCAGCCTGTTGTCTGATCTGCCATCTGTGTGATAATCCAGCTCTGCAGCCCTGTGAGCCAGCAGCCTGCCCTCTGACCTGCTGATTCTGGGTTTATCGGCCACTGCAGCCACGTAAGTCAGGAGAAGCCTCAAACGAATGCCAGACCCACAGACTTTGAGAATTGCCAGCCTCATCTACAGCATGAGTCATTTCCTTGAGATAAGTCTCTCTCTCTCTGTCTCGCTCTCTCTTTTTCTCCTCTGTCTCTCTCTCTATATATATATACAATTATATGCTATGTGTATATAGTATACCACTGCCATGGAGTTGATTCCACCTGATAGCAACCCTAAGGACAGAGTAGAACTGGCCCATTGGGTTCCCAAGGAGCAGCTGGTGGATTCCAACTGCCACCATTTTGGTTAGCAGCCAAGTTCTTAACCACTGCACCACCAGGGCTCCATATATTGTATATATACATACAATTCATTAGTTTTGCTTCTCTAGTGAACCAAGCCAAAGACATTTGGTACTGAGAGTGATTATACAGAAACAAAATCCTAAGGATGAGTTTTTTAAATTGGTTCTCAAGTCTAACTAGTCTTAAAGGCGATGATGACTCTGCCTCCAGTAGTAAAGAGGGCACTGTTAAGCCATGAAATGAGGTGGCAATATTAATACACACAGTATCACCACCAATAGATCACATATTGGTGAGAGGCAAGGCTCTGGGTGATCGCCTGTTTGATACTTTATTACAATTTTGTCAGAATGAGAAGTATAAGGTAGCTGGTTGGTTGATCCTACTTTTGCTAGACGAAGTGGTGAAAGAAAGCAATGAGCTCAGGGTTTCAGAGTCACAGATCAAGTACTGCATAAAAGACCTCAAATTTGTCACTTGTGCCCTGAAAGAAAGCCTTATGTCTTGTAGTAACAGAGCTGATATTGCCGAAAACCAAACCAAGAGTCTTATCATAAGAGTGACTGAATTACAATACCAAATAAATTCCCAACCTCAAATCGTGTCTGAAGTTAAAGTGAGGGCATTTGATTGGGAAGAAATGGGATCCTGAAACTGGAGATGGGGACATATGGGCAGATAATCAGGAAGATGGGGACATTGAGCCCCTAAATTCCATTAAATCTGAAAAGATTACTCCATCTTTGTCTGCTAAGTCACCATCCAGAGCAAAATCATTATCCCCTCCATCACCCCCATTTGATGAGATTACCCCAGCTGTGTCTGAAGAGACTTTGTCTGAGATATCACCTAGGTTCAGGGTCTGAATCATTTCCTGGGGCTTGCCTGGGGCAGATGCCTTACAAGGCCATGATGAATGTCCCCAGAGCCCGTCCCCAACACCCATTTTTCCTTCTAGACCTGTTACCAAACTTGGAAAGTTGGGTCCTTTTCTGGTGCACTCATACTTGCCAATTATCTGGACACTGGTTTTTGAGAAAAAGAAAATAACTTTATTGCAATGTGCAGAGCAAGGAGCCAGAAGGAAGTTCCTCATATCTGGCTCCCTGAGCTACAGGGAAGCAGGGCTTGTATGTGATTTGATGGTGGCCACGCAAGGCATACTGGGGAGGGAAAATTCTAGAAGGCAGCCAGGAAACAGGAGGTGACATGGTTCTTGTCAGACCTCTCACTTCAGAATAGGGTCTGGATGATGATTTTCCTTCTGATTTGTTTCTGCATCCTCTGTTGAGGTCAATTAGCAGTTACAGCTGGTTCTTCTGCACATGCAGGGTGGGCCCAATCTGGCTTAAGGACTAATGGAAATTTACTGGCAGTTGTAGGGTCCGGTTACAGACCTATGACTAGACTTAAGTCCCAGAAAGCCCCAAAAGGTGATGTACAAAGTGTGACCCGGAAGAAGGTGCGCTACACCTCAAAAGAACTGCTTCATTTTTCTAATATGTATAAACAGAAACCTGGGGAATATATGTGGGGAAGACTATTAAGGGTATGGGATAGTGGTGCAAGGAACATAAAGTTGAATCAGTCTGAGTTTATTGATATGGGCCCGCTAAGTACAGATCCTTCATTCAGTGTTTCAGGTGGAGAGATTAGAAAAGGATCTAATATTTTATTTAGTTGGTTCACTGCAGCATGGATTAAGTGGTAGCCTACACTAAATCTGTAGTGGTTAAGAGTTCAGCTGCTAACAAAAAGGTCAGCAGTTTGAATTCACCAGCCACTCCTTGGAAACTATGTGGGGCAGTTCTACTCTGTCCTATAGGGTCACTCACTATGGATCAGAATCAACTCAATGGCAACGAGTGTGATTTATCTTTTAACACTAAATCAAATTGAAGTGCCAGTCCTGACTTGGAATATGGTAGAAGAAGGTTTCCAAAGGCTTACGGAAATTGGCGTGTGAGAGTGGGTTTATCAGGTTAGATCCACAGACTCATACATGGAGTGCCCAGAGGACACACTTTTTACCACAATGGTGAGGAACAAATTTGTGAAGGGAGTCTCAGCATCCTTGAAGACTGCTGTGATTGCTATTTTATGTAAGTCAGATTTGCCAGTGGGAACTGCCTTAATTGAATTAATACACCTAACTACAAAGGGCTAATTGGACTCCATTGTGGAAGGGACCAAGTGGTGGCACTTAATCAACAAATACAAGGTAGTCGTGGTTACTGTAACGGACAGCAAAGTCAAAGAAGTAATCAGAATAGTCTGACTCATATGGGACATATGGTGTTGGCTACTTAGTCATGGTGTCTTTAGGAGTTAAATAGATGGGAAACTTACTAAATATTTACTTGATCAGTACAAGCAGAAGAATTCTAGGTTAAGTGAACGGCAGTCAATTCCCAGCCATGAGTGAGTGTACAGACCCATAACCCCTTGAATGAAGGGGAGGCTGCATCCCCTTGAGAAATGCCTCTACTACACTTCTGAAAGTTTATACTGTGAGTCTTTCTCCCAACCTTCCCTAAAGGGATCTATGGCCTTATAAGAGAGTGACTGTTCATTGGGGAAAAGGAAATAATCAGACTTTTTGGGGATTACTGGGTACTGGCTCTGAAGTGACAATAATTCCAAGAGACCAAAAGTGTCACTGTGGCCCACCAGTCAGAGTGGGGTTGTACAGAGGTCAAGTTATTAATGGAGTCTCAGCTCAGGTCTGGACTCACAGTGGGTCCAGTGGGTGCCAGAACCCATCCTGTAGTTATATCAGTTGGCAAAGCCAGCAATACATCTAAATTCTCCTACCTGGTTGGCCTCTTTGGATTTTGGAGGCCACATATCCCTCATTTGGGTGTGCTTCTCTGACCTTTTTATCAAGTGACTTGAAAAGCTGCTAGTATTGAGTGGAGCCCAGGACAAAAGAAGGCTTTGCAAACAGGTTCAGACTGCTGTGCAAGCCACTCTGCCACTTGGGCCACATGATCCAGGGGATCCAATGCTGCTTGAAGTGTCAGTGACAGAGATTCTGTTTGGAGTCTTTGGCAAGCCCCTATTGGTAAATTGCAGTGCAGACCTTATGGACTTTGGAGCAAAGCTCTGCCATCCTCTGAAGATAACTACTCTCCTTTTGAGAAACAACTTTTGGCTTGTTACTGGACATTAATAGAGACTGAACCATGGGCCACCAAATTACCATGAGGCCTGAACTGCCCATCATGAACTGGGTGTTATCTGACCCACAGAGCCATAAATCCGGATGTGCACAGCAGCACTTCATCATCAAATGGAAGTGGTATATGAGAGATCAGGCCCAAGCAGATCCTGAAGGAACAAGTAAGCTGTATGAGGAATTGGCTCAAATGCCTATGGTCTCCACTCCTGTCACATTGCCTCCCCACTCCCAGTCTGCACCACTGGCCTCATGGAGAGTTCCTTACGATTGGTTGACTAAGGAAGAGAAAACTTGTGCTTGGTTTACAGATGGTTCTGCGTGACAATGTAGGCACAACTCAGAAGTGGACAGTGGAAGCTGTGAAGCCCTTTTCTGGGACTTTTCTAAAGAACAGTCATGAAGGGAAATCCTCCTAATGGGCAGAACCTCTAGCAGTGCACCTGGTAGTTCATTTTTCTTCGAGGGAGAAATGGCCAGATGTGCAATTGTATACCGATTCATGGGCCGTGGCCAGTGGTTTGACTGAACGGTCTTAGGTGTGATAGGTGTCTTAATCATCTAGTGCTGCTATAACAGAAATACCACAAGTGAATGACTTTAACAAAGAGAAATTTATTCTCTCACAGTCCAGTAGGCTAGAAATCCCAATTCAGGGCACCAGCTCCAGGAGATGTCTTTCTCTCTCCATTGGCTCTGGAGGAAGGTCTTCGTCATCAGTCCTCGTTTGGTCTGGGAGCATCTCAGCGCAGGAACCTCAGGTCTGAAGGACATGCTTTGCTCCCAGTACTGCTTTCTTGGTGGTATGAGGTCTCCCTGTCTCTCTGCTCACCTCTCTCTTCTATATCTCAAAAGAGATTGGAGACACTAGTCTTGTAGATCTCATCAATGTAACTGCCACTAGTCCATCTCATTACATCATAGTGATAGGATTTACAACACATAGGGAAATTACATCAGATGACAAAATGGTAGATAATCATACAATACTGGGAATCATGATCTAGTCAAGTTGACAGATATTTTTTGGGGACACAATTCAATCCATGACAGTAGGAATATGATTGGAAAATTGGTGACAAGGAGCTATGGGGAAGAGGTATGTGGATAGACCTCCCTGGGCCAAAGAAGTAAAGATATTTGTGTCTTATGTGAATGCTCACCAAAGGGTGACCTCAGCAGAGGAGAACTTTAACAATCAAGTGAATAGGATGGCGCATTCTGTGGAAACTCTTTCCCAAGCCATTCCTGTCATTGCCCAATGGGCTCATGAACAAAGTGGTCATGGTGACAGGGGTGGAGGTCATGCATGGGCTCAGAAACATGGACTTCCACTCACCAAGGCTGACTTGGCTACAGCCACTACTGAGTGCCCAGTCTGCCAGTAACAGAGACCAACACTGAGTCCCTGATATGGCATCATTCCTCGTGGTGATCAGCCAGCAACCTGATGGAAGGTTGATTATATTGTGCTGCTTCTATCATGGAAATGGCAGTGTTTCATCCTTACTGGGATAGACACTTACTCTGGATACAGATTTGCCTGCTCTGCACACAATGTTTCTGCCAAAACTACTATCCATGGACTCACAGAATGCCTTATCCACCATCATGGTATCAGATAGAGCATTGTCACAGGTCAAGGGACTCACTTCACAGCAAAAAAAAAAAAAAGTGCAGCAATGGGCTTATGCTCGTAAAATTCACTGGTCCTACCATGTTCTCCATCATCCTGAAGCAGCTGGCTTATAGAACAATGGGATAGCCTCCTAAAGACATAATTATGACATCAGCTAGGTGGCAATACTTTTCAGGGTTGGGGCAATGTGCTCCAGGGGGTGTATATGCTCTAAATAAGAGTCCAATATATGGTGCTATTTCACCCATAGCCAGAATTCGTCAAGAAAGTAAAAAGAACACCCACAGAATGGGAGAAAATATTTGAAAATTATGTATCTGATAAGGGACTTATATCTAGAATTTAAAAAAGATCTTATAAATTGATAAGACAAAAATAAATAATCCAACGTTAAAATGGGCAAAAAAATCTCAATAGACATTTCTCCAAGAAAAGATATACATATAGCTAATAACCACATCAAAATTTACTCAACATCACTATCCATTAGGGAAATGCAAAGCAAAACCACAATGAAATACTATTTCATTCCCATTGTTGTTGTTGGGTGCCATCAAGTCTGTTCTGACTCATAACGACCCTATAGGACAGAGTAGAACTAACCCATAGGATTTCCAAGGAGCCGCTGGTGGATTTGAACTGTCAAACTTTTGGTTAGCAGTTGAGTACTTAACCACTACACCATCAGGGCTCCACTAGAATGGCTATTATCAGCAAGATGCAATAATAGTTATTGTCGAGGATGTGGTGAAACTCTCTCATACATTGCCAGTAAAAAAACCGAACCTAACCCATTGCAGTCAAGTTGATTCCGACTCACAGCAACCTGATAAGACAGAGTAGAACTGTCCCATAGGATTTCCAAGGAGCAGCTGGTGGATTCAAACTGCTAACCTTTGGTTATACTTCATAACCAGGGCTCACATTGCCAGTTGTTGTTATTAGGTGTCGTCGAGTCACTTCCGACTCATAGCAACACTATGTACAACAGAACAGAACACTGCCCGGTCCTGGGCCATCCTCATGACCCTTGTTATGCTTGAGCCCATTTTTGCAGCCAGTTTCAATCCATCTCGGTGAGGGTCTTACTCTTTTTCGCTGAGCCCCTATTTTGCCAAGCATGATGTCCTTCTCCAGGGACTGATCCCTCCTGATAACATGTCCAAAGTACATGAGCTGAAGTCTCACCATCCTTGCTTCTAATGAGCATTCTGGCTGCACTTCTTCCAAGACAGATTTGTTGTTTCTTTTATCAGTCCACTTTATACTCAATATTCTTCACCAACACCACAATTTAAAGGCATTAATTCTTCTTCAGTCTTCCTTATTCATTGTCCAGCTTTCACATGCATATGAGGCCATTGAAAACACTGTGGCTTGGGTCAGGCACACCTTAGTCTTTAAAGTGACACCTTTGATTTTTAACACTTTAAAGAGGTCTTTTGCAGCAGATTTGCCCAATGCAATTCATCCTTTGATTTCTTAACTGCTGCTTCCATGGACTTTGATTGTATATCCAAGTAAAATGAAATCCTTGACAACTTCAATCTTTTCTCCATTTATCATGATGTTGCTTACTGGGCCAGCTGTGAGGATTTTTGTTTTCCTGATGTTGAGGTGTAATCCATACTGAAGGCTGTAGTCTTTGATCTTCATCATTAAGTGCTTCAAGTCCTCTTCACTTTCAACAAGCAAGGTTGTGTCATCTGCATAATACAGGTTGTTAATGAGTCTTCCTCTAATCCTGATGCCCCATTCTTATTCATGTAGTCCAGCTTCTCAGATTATTTGCTCATCATACAGATTGAATAAATACGGTGAAAGGATACAACCTTGACACACACCTATCCTGACTTTAAACCGCGCAGTATCCCCTTGTCCTGTTTGAATGTCTGCTTCTTGATCTATGCACAGGTTCCTCACGAGCACAATTAACTGTTCTGGAATTCCCATTCTTAACAATGTTATCCATAATTTGCTATGATCCACACAGTCGAATGTCTTTTGCAAAGTCAATAAAACACAGGTAAACATCTTTCTGGTATTCTCTGCTTTCAGCCAGGATCCATCTGACATCAGCAATGATATCCCTGATTCTATGTCCTCTTTTGAATGCAATTTTAATTTCTGGCAGTTCCCTGTCAATGGACTGCTGCAACAGCTTTTGAATGATCTTCAACAAAGTTTTATTTGCATGTGATATTAATGATAATATTATTTCTGCATTCCGTTGTATCACCTTTCTTTGGAGTAGGCGTAAATATGGATCTTTTCCAGTCGGTTGGCCAGGTAGCTGTCTTCCAAATTTCTTGGCATAGACAAGTGAGTACTTCCAAGGCTATATCCATTTGTTGAAACATCTCAATTATTATTTCACCAATTCCTTGAGCCTTGCTTTTTGCCAATGTCATCAGTGCAGCTTGGACTTCTTCCTTCGGTATCACTACTTCTGGAAATGATTGAATATCGACCAATTCTTTTTAGTACAGTGACTCTGTGAATTCCTTCCATTTTCTTTTGATGTTTCTTGTGTCATTCAGTATTTTGCCTGTAGAATCCTCCACTATCGCAACTCAAGGCTTGAATTTTTTCTTCAGTTCTTTCAGCTTGAGAAATGCTGACAGTGTTCTTCCCTTTTGGTTTTCTAACTTCAAGTCTTTTCACATGTCATTATAATACTTTACTTTGTCTTCTCGAACTGCTCTTTAAAATCTTCTCTTCAGCTCTTTTACTTCATCATTTCTTCCATTTGCTTTAGCTACTGGACATTCAAGAGCAAGTTTCAGAGTCTCTTCTGACATCCATTTTGGTCTTTTCTTTCTTTCCTGTATTTTTAATGACCTTTTACTTTCTTCATCTTTGATGCCCTTGATGTCATCCCACAACTCCTCTGGTCTTTGATCATTAGTGTTCAATGCATCAAATCTATTCTTGAGATGGTCTCTAAATTCAGGTGGGATATACTCAAGGTCATACTTTGGCTCTTGTGAACTTATGCTAATTTTCTTCAGCTTCAGCTTGAACTTGCATATGAGCAATTGATGGTCTGTTCTGCATTTGGCACCTGGACTTTTTCTGACTTGATGATATTGAGCTTTTTCATTATCTCTTTCTACAGATGTAGTCAATTTGATTCCTATGTTTTCCATCCAGTAGAGGTCCATGTCTATAGTCGCCATTTATGTTGGTGAAAAAAAGTATTTCCAATGAATAAGTCATTGGTCTTGCAAAATTCTATCATGCAATCTCTGGCATCATTTCTATCACCAAGGCCATATTTTTCAACTACTGATCTTTCTTCTTTGTTTCCAACTTTCCTATTCCAATCACCAGTAATTATCAAGGTATCCTGATTCCATGTTCGAACAATTTCAGAAAGCAGAAGTTGTTAGAAATCTTCAATTTCTTCATCTTTGGCCTTAGTGGTTGGTGCTTAAATTCGAATAATAGTCATATTAACTGATCTTCCTTGTAGATGTATGGATATTATCCCATCACTGACAGTGTTGTACTTCAGGATAGATCTTGAAGTGTTCTTTTTCACAATGAGTGCAACACCATTCCTCTTCAATTTGTCATTCTGGCATAGTAGACCATATGATTATCTGATTCAAAATGGCCAATATCAGCTGACTGATGTCTAGGATATTGACGTTTATGGGTTCCATTTCATTATTGATGACTTCCAGTTTTCCTAGATTCACACTTCATTCCTTACATATTCTGATTACTAATGGATGTTTGCAGCTCTTTCTTCTCATTTTGAGTCATGTCACATCAGCGAATGAAAGTCCCGAAAGCTTGACTCCATCCACGTCATTAAGGTTGACTCTACTTTGAGGAGGCAGCTCTTCCCCAGTCATATTCTGAGTGCTTTTCAACCTAAGGGGCTTGTCTTCTGGCACTATATCAGACTATGTTCCACTGCTGTTCACAATGTTTTCACTGGCTAATTTTTTTTGCAAGTAGACTACCAGGTCCTTCTTCCTAGTCTGTCTTAGTCTGGAAGCTCAGCTGAAACCTGTCCACCATGAGTGACATTGCTGGTATTTGAATACTGGTGGCATAGCTTCCAGCATCACAGCAACACGCAAGCCCCTACAGTACGACAAATTGACAGACACGTGGGGGACATTGCCTGTAGTATGGTAAACTGGTGCAGTTACTTTGTAAAACATTTTGGTAGTTTCTCGAAATGTTAAATACAGAGTTACCATATGATCCCACCATTTCACTTCTAGATATATACCCAAATGAAATGAAAACATGCATCCACACAAAAATTTTACATGAATGTTCATAGCAGCCTTATTCATAATAGCAAAAAAGTGGAAACAACTCAAATATCTATCAACTGATGAATAAATAAACAAAATATGGTATATCCATACAATGAAATATTACTTGGCTATAAAAAGGAATAAAGTACTGATACAAGCTACAACATTGATGAACCTTGAAAACATTATGCTAAGTGAAATAAGTCAGACACAAAAGATCACATTCCATTTATAAGAAATGTATGTCCAGAAAAGGTAAATTTATAGAGAAAGAAAGTACATTAATAGTTGCCTAGGGCTGGAAGTAGGGGGATGGAGTCATTAATGGGCAGAGTGTCTTTTTGATTTTATGAAAATGTTCTAAATTAGATTGTAATTATGGTTGTACAACTCTGATTACACAAAAAAATTGCATTAGTACATTTTAAGTGGATTATAGCTCAACAAAGTTTTAAAAAATAAATAAAGTTAAATATAAATTTTAAAGGAATGTATAAACTTAGGAAAAGAAAGTCCTGGAATCCAGGCAATACTGGATCATACCCATGGGGGAAGTGATGAGAATTTTTAGAAAGATGGGGTTACAGAATCCTGGGCAGATATCTGTAAACTAGGGATGGGTCAACAAGTCTAAATTAGAAAATAATGATAAGGTACTCCTGGGAGTATTAGATGTGTTTGACAGTACTACAAGAAGTTGTATTGCTCTGTCAGAGAGTTTCAGCTTGAATTGATAAAAACAGAAAAATATGCAAACACAAATAACAAGACTATGGACTCCAGGGAAAATGAAAAATATATATAAGAAAGGATGTGTAATCAAAATATGTTAGGCGACACAGCTGTGAACATTTATAGTCATAATAACGATAACACTGCATATCTGTTTAATCAAAAACTGTGATACACAATATTAGTAGGGGAAAGAAAAAACATGTGTCTACTGGGGAGAAGATGGTAAAGAAGAGAACTAAAATGTTATCTTTTAAAATGTGAAGGCAATAGATAAAATCTAAAATTAAAATATCAAGAAAGGCCACTTTGTACAGATAACATATGGAGCCAAAAACCACAAGAAAGAGCTAAAAGAAATAAAAATGATTGTACCTGGGGAGCAGGAGTCAGATACTGCTATGGGTAGGAAGTGGACTACTGTTTTTCATTGTAAGTAGGATTTGACTCAGTAAATTTTGGAAAGTATAATTTTAATGAAAATAAAATTAAATTCTAGTTAAATTAGCAGTGGAAAAAGCAGATTAAAAAAGTCTTCAAATCGGCAAGAATTTATCCACAAGTTCCAGTTTTTGTGTTTAGCTTTTTTTTTTTCTTTTAACTTTTAATTAATGTAATCCATGTTAATGATTTTAAAACCTAAATACTATTCAAACTTTACAATAGCATTTTCCCATTAAGCCATCTTAGGAAAATAAATCCTTTACCCCTAGAATTCCTAAAATGTCCAGAGAATTTCCACCAAGCACACTTAGTCTTGAGAAATTAGAAAGGAGCTTGCTACCCACTAGAAAATGTAAGTGTAGAACCAATGGGATTATCGTGTCATAGCACAAATGTAGTAAGAAAGTGCCTAGGGTCATTGGGCTTGGTGAGGAGAGATAGGCAGTCTGTGTGTATGGTAATTAGTATGTCCTGCACTAGTCGCACCTGGGCAGACATGGCCATGGCTAAGGAGCAAGAATGACATCTTTCAGACTTGGTAAAATCACACCTTCATTGTAGATCTATAGAGCTATTCAAGTAAGGTTATGACTCCAAATTACGATTTAATTAAGTAGAATAATCCTGAGACAGCAGGAATAATTTTTGCACAATATTTTCAATTTTGAAATGCAATTTATAACTTAATTGGTCTAAGAGATCTAAGTACAAATCATTCCGTTCTCTATGATTGCCCCATTGTGGGCAAGCAGGCACCCACCAGCCCTCACACACACATAAGAGCATATGGCACAATTATGTCCAGGGTAGATTGAGATGTAGATCTCACCACAGCTCTGGTTCCTTTTAGGTGTATTTCACCAGGAAAACAACTTGGTGTTGATGAATCTGATCTGAGGTTGATCTGGTTGTGCAGTAGTCCCCCCAGTGTTGATCAGGGCAGTTTGCTCAGTTTCAGAAGGCAGGGAACCAGGGAAGGGGCTGTCTTAGGGTAAACATAAGGGAGTGGGTAGGAGGCTGACAGAAGGGAATTGAGTAGCAGAGGTGTTACTTGATAATTTCTGAATAAGTTTTGATGAAGGGGACATGCAAACCACAGATAAAAAGGAAAGCAAACAGGGACAACAAGGGGAGCCATATAGCTTCCATCAGGGAGCTAGATTCTGCATACAAGATCTGGGCAAGAAAGGAGGGGTATCAGAGAGATGAAGAGAATGGCAAAAGGTAGGAGGTACAGAACAGAGGAGGCTGAGGGGTTTGGGAAGAGTATTCATGGGTACCATGCTAGCAGAGAATGCTATTTTTCTGCTAATCTTCTTCTTTCCCCCTTTCCACCTCTTCCTCACCAATCTCAATCTACTTGCCCCCTGAGGCCAAACTTTGAGGAGGACAGCTTTCCTTCCCATAGAGAATGGTTTCTCAGTGCTCAGTCAATATTTAAGCCCACTGTCGGTCTGGCTTTGCTGTCTAGGTGTAGTACCAGATTTAATCAGAAGAAGAAATTTTTCAAGCCAAACACCGAACATTCCCTGGAAGTATGTGTTGAAAATAATATAACACTTCTTTCCTTCAAACTCTTTTCTCACAAGTCTTCTTTACCAGCCCTCTACATACTCCAAGCCAGTGTTTCTCATACTTTAGCCTGCATCAGAACCACCTGGGTGGTGCAAACAGTTAATGGACTCGGCTGCTAACTAGAAAGTTGAATGTGCAAGTCTACCCAGAGGCACCTCAGAAGAAAGACCTGGTGATCTACTTCTGAAAAATCAGCCATTGTGCCAGTTCCACTCTGACATAGATGGAGTTGACATGCATCAGAGTCAACTCAGCAGCAACTAGTTACTGGCTAGCCTGCATCAGAATTACCTAGAGGGCTTGATAAAACACAGAGCACTGACACATACCAGGTAATGGTGATGATGATGATGGTGTGGGAACACATTTTGAAAACCACTACTCTAAATGCCCTTCCCCAAGCATTCAGCGAGCTCTCTAAGCCTTTAGACATATTTGATATGTGTGTGATCTTAGATAAGATCTTTAACCTCTCTGTACCTCAGTTATCTTATGTGTAAAATGGAGATAATAATACTTCAGGCTTCAATCATGACTATGTAAAGATTGAGACCAATAAAATTCTGAACATGGGGGCTCGAAGAGCTTCCTGGTTGTCAAAGGGAAGGTGACAGGCCTTTCGGGTTATGGAAGCTCCCCATGGAGAACCTTCCCAGATCTCACCCATGCATCTCTTCCTTGTTATGATCCTGATTTGTATCCTTTTGCTATAATAAATCTGTACTCATAAGTATAGTACTTTCTGTGAGTTCTGTAGTCATTCCAGTAAATTATTTAATCCAAAGGAGTAGTTGAAAGTAAGGGAGCCCAAGGGGGCCCCCAAGCTTGCAGCTACCATCCTGATGGTGTAGTGGGAAAATCTCGAATTTGCAGCTAGCAGGTTAGAAGTAAGGGTGTCCTGTGAACTCCCAAGTTTGCAGCTGGTATTGACCTATTTGAAAGTCTGAAGGACAGTGTCCTTTCAACTTGCGAGCTCTGACCTATCTCCAAGTGACTGGGTGCAGAGAAAGAGAGTGCCAGGCAGGTGGTTGGTGTTAGTGATTGAGAAGTGGTAAAGGGGGGATTTGATTAATCTTCACGTTCTGGGGATTAGATTTATGTTGATTCTTATCCAGGGTCACTCCGATTATAAGATGCACGGGCTTCAGTATTAATTGACATACTCAAAGTGTCTAGTAGAACCCCTACTAATTTCCTCACAAGAAAATGGATCTGGTATGATTGTTTATGCCAATATCCTCATTGAACATTTCAATTTAGATGCCAGTTGTACACTTCTCTTCACAGGTGAGTAAAATAATCAGGCAACTTCAAGTGATAGCTTATCTTCCAAATGTTAGGTGCTAGCATCTGCTCCATAGTTCTCATTACAATTCTCCTTGCCCACTCTGAAGACTGAACGTTCAACTGAACTGTTCTCCTTCTATTGAATTTTTTAACTTCACACCAGATTGGAGAGAACTCAGAGAAAGATCTGTCCAGTCCAGGTGTGCCACAGTCTCATATCCCTAAATAAAGTATAAGTTCTTTGTATACAGTGATTCTTTCTTTCATCCCTGTGCCTAGCCCAGAAATGTGAGATGACAGTATCCCCTGAGGTGACAGATATGTAATTCTAGGCCATCCTGGTTGAGGGTGGTTGCTCATGGTTGGAACTTCTTGGGGACCTCCAGGAGGTCAAACAGTGCAGATGTCATGGTTTGAATTGTGTCCCCCAAAAATGTGTATATCAGTTTGGCTGGGTCATGATTTTTGGTACTGTGTGATTTTCCTATATGTTGTAAATCCTGACTCTATGATGTTAGTGAGGGAGGATGGGTGGCAGTTGTGTTAGTAAGGCAAGACTGGATCTACAAGACTGGATTGTGTCCTGAAGCAATCTCTTGAGACACAAAAGACAGAAGTGAGCAGGGAGACAGGGGGACCTCATACCATCAAGAAAGCAGTGCCGGGAGCAGAGCGCGTCCTTTGGACTGGGGTCCCTGTGCCGAGAAGCTCCTAGTCTGGGGGAACATTGATGAGAAGGCCAACAGAGGGAAAAAGACTTCCCCTGGAGCTGATGCCCTGAATTTGGATTTTAGCCTACTTTGACTGTGAAGAAATAAACTTGTCTTCTTTAAAACCATCCACTTGTGGTATTTCTGTTATGGCAGCACTAGATAACTAAGACAGCAGACTTAAAACTTCTTTACTCTGAGCTGAGAGAAGTCATGCTTGAGTGATTCCATTTGTGAAAGTAGGGCCAGGCTGAGAGTCAGCAAAGCAGACTCAGGAGTCTCGCAGAGGGAGGACTAGTTTGAAAACTAAAGGGACAAAATGAAAACGCCAGAGTTGCCACATCCTGGCTGAGGTTGGTGAACACTTCACCTCATCTCATGGAGACTCAATCCTCACCTATAAAATGGGGACAATATCATCAAAGTCAGAGGCCTGTGATAGATACAAGTAGATAGATGTTTGGTGTCTGGCACATAGTAGGCACTCAATAAAATCTTGTGATCCTTTCATACTCACTACATTGAATGCATATACTGGCTCTACCCTAGACACACAGCCTCTGTGAGTGGGACCATGTGGTGGTCACCTGACTCCAGCACTCAGCACAGTGTCTAAAGATAGCAGGGCTCAAAGAGAGCATGCAGATGGTGGGGCAGAGATCTGAGTTAAACTGGCACCAGGAGGCAGATCTTCAGAGCACCATGCTCTCTCCCTGCTGTGAGGGGGACTGGTCCCCCAACTGGGAAGGAAAGTCAATCATTCTCACACAATTCACTACCCACATTGGCATATTGATCTCTACAGAGTAGCTTCCACTTTCCTAGGCAACTGTAAATTGATCATTGGTTATTTGTTCCAGTGTCTTCTCACTCTTCCTGCTAAGCTGATAGATATGTAATTCCAGGCTGACCTTGCTGTGGATGCTCATGGCTGGAAATTCTTGGGGGCCGCCAGGAGGATGGGAATTCAGTGTAGACTTAAAATATAGCTTCACTCTGAGCTAAATTCTCTTTACAATCCCTTGATCCGATCCTCTGAGGCAGTGATTCTCAAATGGTGGTCCCCAGACAACAGCTTCATCTCACCTGGGAACTTGCTAAAAATGCAAAGTCTAAGACTCTGCCCTAGACCTACTGAATCTAACGAGACTGTCATGTGATTCTGGTGTGTGCTAGAGTTGGAGAGCCACTGTTCTCATAGCTCCAGAAAAATGTTAAGATGAAGACTGTAACCCCTACATTGAAGGTGAAAAAATTCAAAGCCAGAATACACTTGATTCATTCCAGGTAACTCATTCTTTTATTCTTATATTCATTCATTAAGTCATAAAACATTTTTTGAGTGCATGCTCTGTGCATGGCATTGGGCTAGAAGCATGGGAAATGTTGTAAAGAAAAGACTTTCCAACTCCACTGAAATCAAATCAAAAGAGATTTACCAAAGTCAAGGTAACATTGCAATGGGAGACTGTGAAACCTCAGGCTGAAGATCATGGATCTCAGAGGAAAAATGCAAGTCACAGGTATTTATAGTGGTGAAGAGGAGAATTACAATTTCTCTCATTGGTTTACAGTAATTAAGGTCAGTCAAAGGTGGGACAAGTAAAGTGTAATCTTGAACATTATTGGTTACATGAGTACATTGATTGGCCAAAAGACATAATTGAAAGACATGGTCAAGGGGAGCTTCGTGTTTGTTACAAAGCAATGATGGATATTCTCAGGAATGGTTGATTAATAATTACCTTTCTCAGAATGTTAGATCTCTGGAGGAGAACAGAAACAAAGAGTTTTCATGATCTATCACTTTGCCCAGTAAGTCAGAAACTGGAGGAGACTGAGATCAAAAGTTTCCATTAAGTGTTCACATTCTTTAGCCTGACTGCAAAGAAACTCATTTCCTTAATGATAATGGGTTGGTTCCTAGGCAAAGAAGATAGAATCTGGGGAAAAGCTACCTGGTTTGCTGGCAGAAAACTTTCCTAATATCAGGAAAAATGAGAAGATATCTATCCAAGAAGCTAAATGAACTCATACAGGATAGATCCCAAAAGAAATTCACCAAGACATATCATCAAACTTGCCAAAACCAAAGACAAAGAAAGAATCCTGAGAGCAGCTAGGGCTAAATGCAAATTAACCTACAAGGGAGAACAAATAAGACTAAGCTCTGATTACTGAGCAGAAACTATGCAGACAAGATGGCAATGGAAGGACATATATAAAGCCTTGAAGGACAAAAATTGCCAGCCAGGAGTTACGTGTCCAGAAAAATAGTCTCTCAAATACAATGGTGACATAAGGCCATTTCCGGTGAGAAGATGATTATCTTCACCCTCCGCGAGTCTGGAGTCCTGAGACTCCTTTGGGAGGGAATGCCAGCAGCTTGCCCTGTGGGCCTGGATGGAGTGGCTGGTGGGTTGGTTTTGTCAGTGTAAGATAGGAGTAGGAAGGGTGAAGTTGGAGATCCAGGAGGGAGGTGTTCATAGATGGGGCAAGACCCCTGAGCAGACAGGACGGCAGAATTCAGAGCACAGGAGGGCTGCTGACCTCCAGAAGAGAAAGGGCATAGAACTTCTACTCTAGCAAGATAGCCGGCTGGCTTGTGGATGGGAACTGAGGGACATTCCCTGGATGACTTCCTTCTTCCCTGGGAAGCAGGAGGTGGTCTTCTGCTGAAGGAGAGGGAAGGGTAAGAAGTGGGAGAGCAAGGCAGACACCTTGAACTATTGTTGTGAAGTAGAAAAGTGGGGCAGTGGTGAGATCTAAAAAGATTGTGGACGGCAGTGCCAGCTGGGGAGGCTGGAGAAGACAAACATGCGGTCTTCCCAACAGTCTGCTCTCTGATGAAAAGTCCCCATAATATGCCTTGTATACGTCTCTCCAAGCTGTGGGGAGTGCTAGATAGAGAGTGAGCAGTGATTTCCCAGAAATTACTCTGCCTTACATGGTTGTTATTGAACCAAATGTAGGTCAGTGGCTGGTGTGCACAGAGTTTTAATTACTGGATACTGGCCTTTGAGAAAGAGAAAGTATTATTGCAAAGTTCTGAGCAAGGAGCCTGGAAGTAGGTTCCTCAGATCCGGCTCCTTGAAGTGGGTGGCTTTATATTTTTATGAAGGTCAGAGAATGGGGCATTATATATATTTATATGAGAGGTTGGGTGTCATTGGTCATTGGCTAAAGCTCTGGCCGCTTTTAAAGGGCCAGGCAATTTTTATTCTTCTGCGCAAGCGCCACAGAAGTGATTCAAAGTTCAAGTGTCCAGGAACTAAGTATTCCATTAAGGGGTTTCGTATATTGTTTCCGTTGGGTCTGGCTGGATTGAGCATGCACAAAGGTCAGGGCAAGCTAAATCTAGTTTTAGCTGGTATGGCAATTGGTTTCTGAAAAACTTAAAGAAAGTTACTCAAGTTCCTGGAAACTTACTGTTAGTCACATGGTAGGGGAAAAACATCACAAAGTTGAGTGAAGCAAAAAGAAAGTTTTATTCGGCATATATTCAAAAAGGCAAAAGTGGGAGATGGACAACCATGCTGGCAGAGCCATGTCTGCCTGAGTCCAAGGAAATATCACAGAACAGACAAAAGTGGGAAAATGGACAAGCATGCTGCCAGAGCCATGTCTGCCCAAGTCCAAGGAGATATCACAGAACAGACAAAAGTGGGAAAATGGACAAGCATGCTGCCAGAGCCATGTCTGCCCAAGTCCAAAGAATATTACAGAATAAGCAAGAATGGGAAAGCAGACAAGCATGCTGCCACAGCCATGTCTGCCCGAATCCAAAAACCAGTTACAGAGCCATCAGTATATATTAACATTACAAATGCGCAAAACCATTGAAAGCTTCACCTTTTCAGATTGGCTAGAAACTGTGATCCTACACTTTGAATTGTCTTTCTTAACAATCATTGGCACAGGTTTCAGTAATAACAGTCAGGAGGGTCTTCATTGGTCCAACAAATTTCTATTCACTAAATGCTAATAGAAAAAGTATAGAAAGTCTTTTGTGTTCTGTTTGATTGGCTTTATGTGAAAGTTTCCCTAAAAGATATTTTCCAAGATTATCTTAGCTATTGTCTTTTTACCTCAGGGCCCAGTTGACGTGTCCTTGTGAGTCCTTGTGAGCCCAGCTCCAGCTGGGTCACATTCTCTATGCTCAAGGACAGGGAATAATAACTCCAACATTATTTCCTAAATCAGTCAGCATGGTGGAATCTTATCAAAAGTTGCAGGGCTGAGGTCAGGTTATATGGTTAAGGGTCAGACATCCTCTATTCAAATCTTAGCTCTGACCAGGATTTGAGTGGAGGGTCCTGGGATAGATTAGGTGTCCTCTCTGAGCCTCATCTCTATCTGCAAAGAAGGGATAATCACAGAGCTTGCACTGAGGTCCATGGAATCAGAGGCTGTAGGTCCTGACACAGTGCTTGGCCACGCAGCGGGGGTACACAATGAGTGGTGATGGAGATGAAGCCACTGCTCAGGCTCCTGCAGCAGCCCCCTGCAATCACAGGAGCCCTCAAGAATGTGTTCAATGAACCACACATGGGGCAATGACGTCCTCTCCATTGCCCTAATCCAAAATATTTTAACACTGAACCACAGCAAAGCTTGTCACCCTAGGTTAAAGCAGCTATTCCTTCTAAAAAGGAATTTTTGGATTTTCTAAGCTCTGCATTCTCAGCTAAGATGCTCTTCCTTGAAGAGGTTTAAATGTACCTGGCTCCCCAGGCCCACCAGATGGGGAATCTGGGATGACAGGTGACAAAATAGGCCTGCTCTGAGGCACAAGTTGGGGATGGGCAACAGCACACAGGCTCCCTTTCTTCCTCTCCAGCTTGGTTTCCCCTGCGTTTGCAGGAGGACGAAAGGTGCTTATCTGACATTGGGAAAAGTAAAGAAGAACAGTGCCAGTAATTGCTAAATTCCAAGGAACACTTCATTTATAACATGATGCTAGTCTCCTAAGAAGAATCGTTTGTCTCAGAGTAACCCCATTAAGGAGATTTGCAAACTTGCCTCAACAACTTGTTTCCAGGTTGAACTCTAATCAAGCCTGCACATCTAAAGCTATGTAAAATTAACTCTCGTTGGGGCCCTGCTAGCTACAGGTTTTGTGCAAGACAGCTCTATTTAAATGTAAATTTTGACCTTCAGCACAATACTGAAAAGCAATTCTTTCCACACCTCAGCACTGGGAAGGAGTAGGAGGATTGAATATTAATTCTTTATGAAAGAAGACTTCCTAATCATGTTTACTTTTAGAACATCATGATTCTGAATCTTTTTTTCCTTCATGTAGACTATCGGATTTTTAATTACCTTAAGCTCAGAGACCACAAAGAAGCCTCTCAGCGTCTCCCTCGTGGCACAGATGTTACCGGGTGGAAACCCCAGGTCCTGCTTGATATAACTTGTATTGGCCAATAAACAAGAGACTAAGGTGGGAGAGCAGAAAAGGCATCCTTATTCCGTTGCACAAGGAAAGAAGTCAGTCGGAGCTGCTGCCACTAAGACTGTTCCAATAAGGTGAGGGGAAAGGTTACTTTTAATGGGTTTATAAGTAGGGAGTTCAGACAAGTTACATCAGCAGCATTCTTAATCATACTACGCAGGCGCAGTGGGGTTTGCATATAACTTCATGCATCATCAGGATTTTAATGTAAAATTACCGGGCTTGCCAAGCAAAGAAAGCAGGATTCTAATGCAAAGCTGTGGGGGAAGAAGCCAAGCAAATGAAACAGCATTCTAATGCAAAAGCTGCAGGGGGAGCTAAGCAAAGAAAGCGGGATTCTGATGCAAGGTAGCGGAATTTCCCATAGTCTGGTGATCTCTGTCTTACAGATAGTACAATGAGATGTGATTTTGTTAAAAGTATAGCTCCCAGCATTGTTAATTGACAAAGGTCTTGGAGAAGCTGACAGAAATGAAAACGTGTAATTCCAGCTGGAGAATGAAAAGAAAAACCTGCTCTGTATAATAAATCTCACTGGTGATGAAGCTTGTGTTCTTTGTGAGATAGTGGAGAAGCTAAGATCTCTCACTCCTACATGTTATGTTCTACTGAAATAGTCCAGGTCAATATGTGGCCATTTCAAGTATCTAAAAATCCATTGCCGTTCAGTCGATTCTGACTGATAGTGGCCCTATAGGAAACAGTATAACTGTCCCATAGGGTTTCCAAGGCTATAATCTTCACAGAAGCAGACTGCTACATCTTTCTCCCATGGAGCAACTGGTGGCTTCGAGCCGCTGACCTTTAGGTTAGCAGCCATGTGCTTAACCACCACCAGGGCTCCTTCCAAATATCTAAAGGCAGCATAATTTTTGTCTCTGGGAAGGAACATGGACTTTTGGGGCAGACAACCTGGGTTCAAACCTCCATGCTCCAATTAGCTGCCTGATATTCAAGTGAGTCATTTAACTGATGTGAGTTTCAGTTTACTCATCTGTAAAATGGGATAAGGAGATCCTCCTGGAGGATGCTGAAGGGCTTAGTGTGATGACAGGCCAGGGCCCAGGTGCTAGGGAGGGTCAGCTCTTCCCTGCCCACACCCTCACAGAGCTTATCACCTGGCCCCCACACAAAGTCCACAGTGGAGTGCACAAGCCAGGCTCCTATTCTGGCTTTTCTTCTTCATGGTTGTGTGACCCTGAGAACACTGCCTAACTCCCTTGACCTCAGTGTCTTTGTCTGTAAAATAGGAGGTACAACGTCTTCCTTGAGACCTGTGTGAGAAGGCACTGGTATCAAGTGTCAGGAGCACCAGTTCCTGTCCCTTCCTTCTCAGCCAGGACCCTGTTCCTCCTGCTTACCCATTCACAAGTACAGTAGGTGCCATTATGCTCCCAGTACAGGGGAATGCCCTGCAGAGAATATGAAAAAATAGAACATGGGCTTCCACTCTTGAAGGCATTGCTTTCTACTTAGAACACATACCTCTACACACACTAGATGAACTGAGGAAAGGCAACCATGTTTAAACAGAACATAAGTCCACCAGCCCAGATATCAACTGCAGCTCTGTGGTGTCTGTGGCAAGTACTCAGGGGGAGGGGGACAGTGGACTAGACAGTGGACTAGACCCCTGCATGCAGTCCATTGCTTCAGCACCTCATTCCCCTCACCTTCTACACACACACACACACACACACACACACACAACCATTGCTGACAGGGATGTTCCTTCTGCCTCCTCCCCTGGGAACCTCTACTCATCCTTTATGATGGTTGTCTTAGTTATCTAGTGCTGCAATAACAAAAATACCACAGGTGAATGACTTTAACAAAGAGAAATTTATTTGCTCACAGTTTAGGAGGCTAGAAGGTCAAAGTCAGGGTGCCAGCTCTAGGGGTAAGCTTTCTCTCTGTGTTGGTTCTGGGGGAAGGTCATTGTCATCAATCTTCCCCTGGTCTAAGAGCTTCTCAGTACAGGAATCTGGGGTCCAAAGGATGTCCTCTGCTCTTGGCACTGCTTTCTTGGTGGTATAAGGTCTCCATGTCTCTCTGCTTGCTTCTCTCTTTTGTATCTCAAAAGAGATTGACTTAAAATACAACCTAATCTTGTAGATTGAGTCCTGCTTCATTAACATAACTGCTGCTAATCCCTCCTCATTGACACCATAGAGGTAGGATTTGCAACACATAGGAAAATCACATTAGATAACTAAATAATGGACAATCACATAATTCTGTGAATCATGGCCTAGTCAAGTTGACACATATTTTGGGGTGATACAATTCAATCCATAACATTCTATCATTTGGCCTCCAAAAGTTTCACCCACGTGGGGTAAAATAATTCACCCCATCATATCATAGCGAAAGTCTTAAGTCAACTCGAAATCCAAAATCCAAAACTTCCTCTTCATCTGTGAGATCTAGAATACAAGTTATCTGCTTCCAAACTACAATGGTAAAACAGGCACAAGCTAAACATTTCCATTTCAAATGGGAGAAATTGGAGGGAAAGAAGGGATAACAGGTACCAAGCAAGTCAGCAGAACACATTACATTAGCCCTCAAGACTTGAAAATAATCCTCTGTTCTTTGAGACCATTTGCACAATGGTCCTGCCCTCCAGACTCTAGGTATTGGCCACACTCTCTGGATTCTGAGAGTGGGCTTAAGCTCTGCCTTCCAGGCTGTCATGGATTGAATTATGTCCCCCAAAAAATGTGTGTATCAATTTGGCTGGACCATGATTCCCAGTACTGTGTGATTTTCCCATGTGTGGTAAATCCTGCCTGTATGATGTTAATGAGGGAGGATGGGCGGCAGTTGTGTTAGTGAGGCAGAACTCAATTTACAAGACTGGATTGTGTCCTGAGGCAATCTCTTGAGATATAAAAGACAGAAGTGAGCAGTGAGACAGGGGGACTTCATACCATCAGGAAAGCAATGCTGGGAGCACAGCACGTCCTTTGGACAGGGGTCCCTGCGCAGAGAAGCTCCTAGTCCGGGGGAACACCATAGAGAAGAAGGCCGACAGAGAGAAAAAGCTTTCCCCTAGAGCTGACCCCCTGAATTTGGACTTTTAGGGTTCTTTGACTATGAGGAAATAAACTTCTCTTTGTTAAAACTATCCACTTGTGGTATTTCTGTTATAGCAGCACTAGATGACTAAGACACAGGCCCACTGGAAGGGCAACTCTCCTCCCTTGAATTTGGGTGGCCCCATTCTCCTAGTCTATCTGAGTAGCGAATCCACCCTTTGAGACCGACCCCAAAGGATGCGCTCTGCTCCTGATGCTGTTTTCTTGGTGGTATGAGGTCCTCATGTCTCTCTGCTCACTTCTCTCTTTTATATCCCAAAAGAGATTAACTTGAGATACAACTTAATCTTGTAGATTGAGTCCTCCCTCATTAACATAACTTCCCCTAATCCCACCTCATTAACATCATAGAGATAGGATTTATAACACATAGGAAAATTATACCAGATGACAAAATGGTGGACAATCACACAATACTGGGAACTGTAACCTGACCCTACAAATGCCAGTAAATTTCCATTAGTCCTTAAGCCAGATTCGGCCCACCCTGCATGTGCAGAAGGGCCAGCTGTGATCGCTAATTGACCTCAACAGCGGATGCAGCAACAGGTGGAATGAATCAGAAGGAAAATCATCGCCCAGACCCTATTCTGAAGCAAGAGGTCTGACAAGAATCACATCACCTCCTGTTTCCTGGCTACCTTCCGGAATTTTCCCTCCCTAGTATACCTACACGGCCGCCATATTGCTGCCCAAATCACATGTAAAGCCTGCTTCCCCATAGAGTCGGATCTAAGGAACTTCCTCCCGGTTCCTTGCTCTGCAAATTGCAATAAAGTTACTTTCTCTTTCTCAAAGACCGGTGTCTGGATCATTGGCAAGTCTGAGTGCGCCAGAGAAGAACCCACCTTCCCAGATTTGGCAACAATTTCGGCAACTCTGGCAGGAACAGAGGGTTGCACAGACCATCTATTCGGAGCGTGGCACCCCCTCGACAGTCAGTGGAACCTTCACTGACCCTCAGTGTGTACCAAGCCTCTTGTTCTGGAGGATCGGGTGGGTCTCCTAACTGTGAACGAGGCAGAGACCGGCCCGAGGCACTTTTACTTTGAGAATTAGAAACTAACTCACATATGGATGTCCACCAGGTAAGTGCCCTCAAAATTTCTCTTGTTAAGTGTAAGTGCTTGGGATTGGAGATGATGAGGTATCTGGAGGGTGGAAAGTAGGACTAAGACATCCCCATTAAGGGGGATTGAAGCCCTACTGAGACATCCTTATTACTTGCTCCAACACTCCCCCTAGCCGACAGCAGAGAATGGGCACCCTAGTTTCTGGTTGACAACGGTCCTGGTTCTGGTTCTCATTCTGAAGTGGGGAGATATCTGGAGAACTGAAAGTAGGAATAAGACCTCCCCATTAAGGAGGATTGAAGCCCTACTAAGACATGCTCGTTAACTTGCCCTGCCACGCCCTAGCTGGCGGCAGAGAACGGGCTCCCTAGTTTCTGACTGATGTTGTTCATGTGCAGGTTCTGGTTCTGTGTGAGTGTGTGTGTGTGTGAGTGAGATATGGGGAACCAAACTATTGCCCCCGAATATTCCCCCTTAGGTTACATACTTAAAAATTGGTCCTCCTTTAATTATGAGCCTATGAAGAAAGAAACTTACAAAAACAGTGTAAGCGAATGGTGCAGGGGAAAAAGGGAGAAAAGCCCCACCTGGAGAGGCTGGGGTTCAAAGCCAGACCAGATAAATGGGATGATTGATACAGGGCTAGGGACTTCTGGTTCTACCCAGCCAGAGGCCCAAGACCGTATGCATATAAATGGGAAGATAGATAAGGTGTGGAGAAGAGAAGACAAATCTGGAATGTTTTAAAAAGGGTTATGTGTTTAGGATTATGTGTTTATCTGAATGTACTATGGATATTGAATGTTCCTCCTACCTAATGTTGTAAAGCAAATCTAAATGTATGCTAGAAATGAATATTGGGTGTTATAGATTACAGAGAGCAAGTAACTCCACCTTCAGCTAATACTTGAATATGCTTAAAGGAGAACTACAATTTGCCTGGGAGAAACACAGTCTTTTTGTTTCAAGCCAGTAGCCCAGTGTATAGAGTGGGGGCTTAGGTCAAAAACCAGAGCCCCACCCAGATTTGCATTTATCTCTGCCTGTGCCCCCTCCTCCTTATCCACCTGGGGTTGTGGGGCTGTTCTCCAGCCTGGTGCAGGACCCGGTGGCACTGCTGCAGCAGCCGCCGCCACCCCTCTGGCGAATTGTTCACTGGCCTCTAATGAATCAGAAACTCCCAGTCCTGCCCCCGGAATAGTCTCCTCACCACACACTTGTAGTGGAGTGCAGTTTGGCAAGGGATCCACCCAAGATCCCTCAGGGCAATTTCTGCTGAGACAAATGCCTGCCCAACTGGATCACAACAGCCGGCCTAGAGGGTTTTTCTGGGTCCATACAACGTTCTCCACCTCTGACTTGTATAATTGGAATATTCTTTTAACTCCAGAGGAATGGAAGATGGTCTCAGAAAAGGCATGCCAAGAGGCCAACAAGTTGCATAACCTCAACCCTCAAGATGGTATTAGACTCCCAACAGCCCAGGCTGTACCTGCCACAGATATTAGCTGGGGGCAGGACAGCTAGAACATTATAAACACTGTTTTAATAGTTGGTTTACAGAAAGAGGCCCCAAAACAGAAAAGCCTTAGAAAAGTTCAGGATGTACAACAAAGCCCCAAGGAAAATCCTTCCAGCTTCCTAGAGTGGGTGTATGAAGTATATTTGCAGTTTACTGGTATAAACCCTGAAGATCCAGAGAATGCCAGGTTGATAAATATAACTTTCATCAGCCAGAGCGCCCCTGACATCAGGCGGAAACTTCAAAAGTAAGCTTCAGTAATCTGGATGAGGTACAAGGAGAAAAGGCCATGCTCCTGGCAGCAGCTCTTGGAGGTAACATGCAGGGTAAGTCCTCATGGGCCTCAAAGGGGCCGGTGGCCAACCCAAGGCCCCCTAAAGCTAGGCCCCAGACAGTGTGCCTACTGCAAACAAGAAGACTGCTAGAAACAAGAGTGCCCCTTCGCAGCCAACCCAGTCCAAGCAGGAAACCCATAACCCGGCTCCTGCAGCTGTCAGCCGATGACTCGGACTGATGGGGCCCAGGGGCTCCCCTGCAACCCACAGGAGCCCTGGGTTGCAATAACAGTGGGAGGACAACTTACTGAATTACATGAGTGCAACTTATTCCTTCATGCACAGCAGACCAGAGAGCTGGAGAATATGGCTTCTGCTGCTGTCCGGGCACAGAGGGGACCCTCCAGCCATCCCAAGCACGGACAAGTCTGCAGTCCTAGCCCTCAGCTGGCTTCGTTAGCAGAGTGGAAAGCTGACAAACACAGCTTCAAGGTCTGGTGAGATGGTGAAGGAGCATTCAGCTGGTGGCACTGGAGGAAAGAAAGCCTACTAGAGAAGCCTTTTTTTTCTCCTGATTCCAGGCCCTTTCATAAGCTCAGAGGTTTTCCCTTCAATCCAATTAACAGCCCCAATCCAATTAACACAGTACACCTGCTGATGGCTTCCAACTTCTGGGCATCAGTGCTACTCAACCAGCTTCTGGTGCCTTGCTCCACCCCTAAGATTTAGGAAGGCAAAAAGAATAGATGATAAAGTTGCTTAGGTGCTAAGAGAAGCAAAGGTAATTGCCTCGTATAAGCAGAACATACACCAATAACCACTGAAATGGAAGTCGGCCTCATCCCTGGCCCAGGAGACTGAAACAGAAAAGGATCAGGGAGCGGGGAGCACTATTATTCCCACCGTAGATAAACTTGGAACATACGACTGGAAGCATAATGGTTAATAACTTTCAGAGTTACATATAGTGACCTAAGATACCTAAGATACCTGGAAACACTAAGTTCCTGTACTACTTAAAGATCATCTGAAGCACTACATCCACAGGCTGCCTTCAGGAAAGGTGTTCCATACAGCATTTCATAGGGGCTTAATTGGAGCCTGCTTCTAGGGGCCATCCAGACTCTCAACAGGGCAATGCAGCAGCTTGATCCAGGGTAGGTTGGTATCTTGGCATAGTTTAGCTATTGTGATGGTTAAGATTGTGTGTCAGCTTGGCTGGGCCATGATTCTCAGTGTTTTAATGTAATCACCCCCATAATTGAATATACTGTGAGTAGCCAATCAGATGAAAGGGAGTCTCCTTGGAGGTGTGGCCCACATCTGTATATAAGCAGACGTTCTGGCTTTTTGCTCTGTCTGGATCCTGCGGCTGCTTCCTGTCGTCTCATCTCCCATTCTTCGGACTTGAGCTGTCAGCTTATCTGCCGAACCTGGGATTCATCAGTCTGCACAGCCTGAGTGGGAGCCCTGCTCTCCGACCTGCTGATCTTGGCCTTGCCAGCTTCTGCAGCTGTGTGACTTGGGAGAGGCCTCTACCCTGATCCACGGACTTGGGACGTTCTAGCCTCTACAATCACACGAGCTGCTTCCTTGATATAATCTCTCTATATATACATATATTTATACACTTTACTGGTTTTGCTTCTCTAGATAACCCAGCCTAAGACAACGCAACACCATTCCTCTTCAAGGTGTCATTCCCGGCCTAGTAGACCATATGATTGTCCTTTTCAAAATAGCCAATACCAGTCCACTTCAGCTCACTAATGCCTAGGATATCGATGTTTATGCATTCCATTTCATTTTTGACGATTTCCGATTTTGAATAATGTGCTATGGTCAACAGAGGTGGCAGTTATACACTCCCCTGGTCACCAGAAGGGAGAGTCTCACATAATTATCAGGCTGCCAAACAAGCTGCTAGAAGAAAAACCACTGCCACTTACTTTGCTTAATTCCTAATCTTCAGCTACCAGAAAACCCCCAGTAATAAACAGAGCTTGTAAATGGGGCTTTTACCTTAATAACAGAGGAGAAGATGGGTATTTGTACAATTCCCAAGGACAGGTGTTAATGACAGAACACCTGATGCACCCAATAAAAAAGGCAGCTCATGAGAGTACACGTTACAGTCGGGATGCTATGTTTCACTGGCTAGCCAAGCTAATTAAAGGGCCTAATCTACAAAAGACTATCCAGATAATAGTGTAAACAATCCAAAAACAGGTCTGCCACCTCCTATGCCTGGGATACAAGCCTGCTGGACCAGAGAAAGCTGGCAAGTGGACTTCACAGCTATGCCAATGGCTACAGGAGGTTTCAAGTGTCTTTTAGTGTTTGTAAATACCTTTACCGGATGGGTAGAAGCCTTCCTCTGCCTAACAAATGGAAAAGGCATCAGAGGTAAGCAAAGCTCTTCTTAATGACCTTATTCAATTCAAAGCGATAATGGAGAAGCCTTTGAATCCAAAGTCACCCAAGAGGTTTCAGGAAATTTAGGAATTCAGTGGAAGCTACATGCTTTCTGGAGACCAGTCAGCTGGAGAGACAGAGAAGATGAACCACACCCTAAGGAAGACAACAGCTGTCTTAGGCTGGGTTCTCTAGAGAAGCGAAACCAGTAAAGTGTATAAATATATATATATATAGAGAGATTATATCAAGGAAACAGCTCAC